>NW_008614327.1:0-30724 GCF_000691845.1 Merops nubicus | reverse complement strand
GGGGGGGGGGGGGGGGGGGGGAAAAGTGGCCTCTATATTAGGATATGAATTGATCATTGTTTAAGAATATCATTAGCTAGCTTGACCTGGACTCTGACCTTTACCTCTCCTATTCATTCCAGGATCATGAGGAAAAAACAAACTGATTCTGGAAACAGAACTTATATTCTCTATATACTCTGTCTGCAGAAACCTTTGCAGGCACCAGGAACAGATGCAAAGAGTGACTACCAGATCCTATTCCTCAGAGAATTGTCCATGGAAACACAGTGAGGATTCCACAACAAGCTCTGACCCATACCCAAGTCCTTCTGAAAGATATGACCTAACAAAGTCACATTTAGCTTCAGAATAAAAAAAAATTTTAATTTTTAAGTGTTTAAAAACTATATTAGAGTTATGAGGTGCAAGGATTTCTGCGAGCTTTTGGTTAAGCCTATAACACTCCAGGAAATGTTTAATCATTTCAGTGTTTACATCTGCTCAAAATTCCCCCAATATCCAGCTTCCTAGTATTTTGACTTCTACATTTCAATTCCATTCAGGTTGAAAGTGGCACAGGATTAGCTCAGCTCATCAGAAACATCAGTTCAGGGTAGTTCACACATAATTACATTTTAATTAATTCTGTTAATTTGGAGACAGTTTTTTTATTTTGTCTTATTAAATATGATGTAAAATCAGGGATTTATATAACACACACCCCAAAAAAAAAAAAAAATCCCTATCTTGCCACAACAGGAAATAATCAATTTTCTTTAGGTTAAATTTGTATTTTTTGGGTCAACAGAATTTTTGAGTACAGACAGATCTGATACTTGGACATTTCCATTTTCCAGTTTTATAGTAAACACAAGGTGAGGAAACACATGCCACATCAAGATGTCTATGATAAGAACATAAGGAATAAATTGAATTTCTGTCTTATTCATTTTTTCACATTCCTTAGAAAAAGGAATAAAATCAGATAAGAATGTGTGAGAGGAATAATCTTTCAGTCACTATTTTCATTTTCCTTCAAAAACTTACGGAGCATTTTCCCCGTGGTTTTATATTTCTGCCTGTACACGCCACTAAACCACATCAGAACAGCAAAGTGTCAGCCGAATCAGTAGATGCAGAAATAGGATCACATCAGGCAAGTGAAGTATTCACACCACTGCATTTCAGACATCTAATTAAGGTGTTAAAATTAGCAGTCTAATAAAGTCAATGGAAAGAGGTAGGTACCTAAGTGGATAACAGGGAAGTGCCTTATGGAGAAATGTCTCCTTTGGCAATGTGTCCCTCGGGTTCCTCATCTAGGCACCAAAGTTAGGTGCCCAAAGGGAACTAGTGTGAATATTCCAGCTAAGGCAGCAATCATGGCAAAATACTACAGAATAACATACTAAGGAACATTTATAATAATTTTTATTTTTATCAATATTTTCTGCTGCAGTTGTCACTTAGAGGCAGTGATGCTTTTGAATAAGAATGACCCATACCAAAAGGATTCCACTTTTAATTCTGCCTTGCAGGTAGAGCTGGTCAAGACTGTTCCATAGGATATTTTTCTAATAAGATGCAACAGTGTAATAAAACCTCGTTTTGTCACAGGAATATGGTGAATTTAGTCCAGAAAAGGTATGTTGAATGTGTACACTGTGACCCTCACATTTCCTGGAGAGTTTGTGCATATGCTTTTAATTTGCTGAGCCTGAAGGCAGCATGTTGTGCCTCCACATTTTGAAGGGTGTCTCCTATGGATGCACAGCCAGACAGTCCCTTCAAATGCATTTGGTGGGTGATACAGAGGTATGCACTTTACATAGCCAGCAATGACATAACTATGGTGCACTTGAGGGAAAGCCTCGAGCACTACTTATGCCCTGCACATTTGCTCCTACCTGCTGCCAGGGCACAAGGCTCAAAGCAACCTGACAGCATAAGTGCATGGGGTCACCCTAAAAGAGGGTTGGATTAGAGGATTAAGCACACTTCCCTGAATTTGGACTCAGAAGAAGCTCAGGAACAAGTAAAAGAGCCCGTTTTGACATAAGTTTGTACAATGTAGAAAGATGGAAGGAGCAGGGATCTTAGCACTGTATAATTATTTCTTAGCGATGCTACTATTCCAATTTTCCCTGAATTAATAATATTACATCTTTGGGAAGAAAACTAAGACATGTTTTATGTATCTTCAAGTACTTTAATACACTAATTTTCACATTTTTGCAAGCATGCACACTGGCATTGAAGAAGAGTCAGATTTATCAAAAGGGCTCTTTTTTATGTTAGGTATTCATCTATATAATTACATTCTGGATTCCAGCTTTTTCCCAGTTGTTCACCAGCTCCATACTGATAACTACTAAATGACAGAAAATATATTTGGAACAATGCTTTACTCCATAATGAGAGGGACATCAGCCCACTAAATCTCGCCTTTATGCATTGGCAAAAGATCTGGGTGGCACACCCCCCTTGCAGATCCCTTGTCTTCCATGTTATACCTGAGGGGTCATTTGCACAAAAAACAGTCCAGATCTGAGCTCTGCAGAGCTGGTAGTGCAAGGCAAGAGGCCAGCGGCTCTAAGGATCAGTGCATCTTTTTCATCTTTACTGCTCTGCTCTGCATTGACTGTTTCGGAAGGTAAAGGATATTTATTATCTTGAGCACTTAGCGCCGTGGACAGAACTTTATTAAATGGCACTTGGAAGACAACAAACTGAACAAGGAGAAATGAAGCTGTAGCAGGGAGAAGAGGAGAGTGGTACGATCGTACAGGAGGAAGTAAAATTCAGTAAAAATCAGAAAACGATCAGATGGATACAATAGCAAAGAAGAGCCAGTATAATGAAAGTGTCATGCTAGGTGAGATAGGAGAAACAAAAGCAAGGAAAAGGAAAATACAGAAGTGAAGTTGGGAAAAGTATATTAAATTCTTTCTCTAAGCAGCACATGTAATTCTCACACAAAGGACAGTGCTACAGAGATCAGAGAGCACTGTTTAAAAAGCAAGTGGGTATAATTAAGTAACACTAAAAATCTACTGACTATCCCAAATTAAAATGAATTCCTTAAAATAGATTCCACCTTTGGAAAGAACTCGACACACATCACAGGATATGTCAATGATGTAATTACCTCCACTGCTAGTTAAGTAAGCTGCCAGTTTTATGAAGACTTTGTGCCTGAGGAAAAGAAAAAATTAGGAAAATATGGCCAAACTTATTATACAGTTCTCTGAGACAAAACCAAAGTGGTATATCAATTGAGGATACGAATATCTTAAATAATGCCACAGATATAAAATACTGTAATGTCTAGGAGTGCTGAGGCAAGGAAAAAGGGGAGCACGCTACTGAGGTGGCTTTGATGTAGCTAGGAAGTTATCCAATTCACTGCTACTGAATTTTCCTAACAGTCTGGGCTCATTGCAAAGTCCTGCAGAGAAGATGCCTTACTGAAGTCAACCAATATTTTCATGCAGTGTTGATAACTTCTCTCGTATCCTACCTACACATAGACACAATTTTGCAGAATATTCTACTTGCGTTTGCTGTCTACAAAGGAAATCCTGAGTCTTATACATAATCTGAAATATGAGATTCATATGAAGGAAATCAAATTATTTGGAAGAATCTATCTATGGACCAGATGTAGAGCTTCAAGCCGAAACGGGACGTAACCACATAACTCCAAGCAAAACCATGCATCCCTTAGAAATCTAATCATGTTGCCAGGGCCATTTCAATCCCAAATTAGAGAAAAATACGTCTCCCAAACTAGCACATTTAACAACTTCAAATGTAGCCAAACCATGTATTATTCCTGATTAATAAATAAATATTTTTCTTTGTCCTGAATTGCTATGCATGTGAACACGCCACAAACACTCAACAGCTATTATGTATCCAATGTGCCTCAAGAGTGTTCTGGTGGTAATCCACAAGATTTCTTCATTGCTTTGCGTAAACAATACTTCCAGGGGACTCACTCTTCCCTCATCCAACTCATCCTTTTCAGAGATGGTGCAATTGCAGCTGGCAGGGGAGTGACTGGGAACAATTAAATTCCCTGAAGGGGTCAGGATGTTGGAGGACCCATTATGACCAAGTCACCTTATTTCACATAAGATTGGGCTATTCGAAATGTGGGCAACTCTGGAAAGGAATAATATTAACAGACTTTCTTTCCTATGACATTCAGCTCATTCAAAAAGAGAAGTAAAAAAATTCTTGTGCCGGGCTGATCTTTTTCACCCTGCTGACACTACTCTGAGGTTTGCTTGGAGTGAAGTGTCTAACCTGCAGTGTATCTGAAAAGAAAATGCAGCCTTTTTAAAAATGCCAGTTCTGTGTAACAGTGTATGTGTCCAAAAGGCATCAACAGCAAAAAAAACACAGTAAAGAGTAAACAGCTAGATTTTTGTTTGAACACCACATCTGTTTAGAAAAATCTGGACTGGAATATAAATACAAAATGCAATTTGAAGTAATTTTCCAGTGTTTAAGCTATTAAGCCAAATATATATTTATAACAAAACCCTCTTCAGAGAATTAAGTTTTATTTGCCACTGAACATAACTCTCAGCCTGAACAGGTAGTGGTTGCCCTCTTCATATTTCCTGTGAGAGCAGCAAAAAAATCAGTCCAATTCCACATGGACAATATGCAGTCACTCTTTTTCATCAGGTTTGCACACCATTGATCTTGACAAATGAATCCAGTCAAATTGGCTTTTTTTCCCCCATGAACTTCCTTTGTGATCAGTTTAGCACTTGAGGCTGATCCAGTGCCTAGCAAAATACCTCACTGGAATATGTTTATCTCCATCAGATAAAATGTAGTTTATCCTGTAGTTTATCCTTATATTTCCTTTGCTTCAGGAATCAAAAATATGAGGTATCAGAACAAATTGAAACCAAACTATAAAATAGACTCTTTATTCCCATTTAAATAAACATGCAGGAAACTCTCCTTTTAGGAGAGGAATACTCCCATGGCAGAATATTTGTATTTATGAACAGAATTGTTTTAATGTGAGGACAGCAGACTTACGTTCATCTCTAAGCACACACACAAAAAAGAAAAACAGAAATCCATCCAGTAGGGTGAATTGTCATAGCCACAGAGACTTCAGCATTGAGGAAGTTGGCAACTTCTCAGTTATCAACCCACCTTGGTTGCCATTTTTCAGGAAAACCACCATGTCCCACTAATCCTTCTTATAAACCAAGCACAAATAGTCATTCATGGCTCCTAGAAGAACTTTTTAAAAACAGACAGCTAAGAGTGTGACATGGGCAGAATCTGGTTTAGGATCCACTTCTTCCTTATCTCAGTCCCATTAACAGGGACAATAGTCACCAAATTACGTGACTCATACACACTGCTGGTATGAGATAATTCTTCTCTCTGCTCCACAGAACTGTTCTTTGAAAACTTATTAAACTTTTAAAAATGTGACGTTTCAGTGCTTAAAAATGTATCAGGCCAGACTGATGTGCTGAGCCATACAGTGCAGGGTTCAGGAGAAGGATATTCTCTACATACTCAATAAATATTTTATTTGCCTGTTTGCTTTTTTAATTCATTTATTTACTTATTATGCACATCTTCCCAAACCTGAATGACTGACACCTCATAAAAGCCTTTGTGCTTACCAACACAAAACAAAGATGACAAGAAAAAGAGACAAAAAGAGCTTTATAGCTCACATGATTGAAATATATAGGGGTTTAATCTTCTAGACATTAATAAAACTTGCAACTAGATCTTTTCTTCAGCTTCTGTATGGTTAAACCAGAGCAAACAGATAGGGAGCAGCAAATGGTATGTCAGCAGATGGCACTTAAAGTAGGCTTCCTGGGACAACTAAAATAAAACAAGCAAAGGAGGATTTTTTATAACCCCCTAAATTTGAAAACCCATGGAAAGCCCCTTGGGCAAGTGGTGTGAATGAAGGCAAACAAACTGGTCCATGTTGTCCCTTCTGCCGAATGCTCCCCGTGGGGGCAGGTTGGAGGAGAACTCAATGTGAAGTGGTATGGCAGCATGGATGCTGCAACACACTCTCTGAGGCAATTGCCTTGACATGTGGTCAACTACCAACCAGCGGCTTAACCACTGGGCATGCCAGGCTCCAGGTCCCTCCTGTTTGGCCACAAATTCCAAATAAATTTCCCATTTCAGAGGGGCTGAGACAACTCCACCCACCCTGGGGCAGTCTGATGTTGCACTTGCTTTAAGAAATGAGCTCAGAGAGCAAATCCAGTGTTTTCAGTGTTATCTTCAGGGATGTGTACTCTGACCACAAATTTCTTTTTCATTTATGTTTCCTCTCCACAGCCGAACATATCACTGTTACTGATAGAGCTTATATTCAGAGCTTGATGATTAAGTATCCATTGTAAGAACCGGGTTGGTTCTGAAGCTGTTACACATTTCTGCCTCTTTTGACTCATTTATGATTAAATCTCTTATATTTATTTTAAAGAAAGGAGAGCTATATTGGATTCAGAGTCTGGTCTCTGGCTCACTGCTCTTCTATGTACTATCATAATTGACTCAAGAATCTAAAATAAAAATACAAAATGTGTCTTTTTTCTCTTTCACATTTTATGTACTTTGTCCCAAACTGGACAGACACTTCTAAGAAATTACAGTTTATCACTACTGGTTCCCATTACACCAGACAAAGCTGAACTAAATTTAAATCCTACCTACTAAATTAGCCCATAGTCCCCCAAGGACTCTTTTCCTGGGGCTCCAGCCCATCTTTGCTTTGTGGCAGTTATGGTTTTTCACTGTATACAACATGACTTCCCTGACAGTATATTTGCTTTTTCATTTGCTAGTTTCTTTATCTAACTTTATCACAGCCAGTGTGCAATTTTTCACACTTTCTTTGACTGCTCTTACCGCCACTTTTGTCAATGTCCCCAATTTACAGTCACACATCCTCCTCAGCAGGACCAGCTGCTAGGACGATGTTGATGATGTTTGCACTCCCATGAAGATCTGTCCATGCTTTCATTAAAAGCTGCAGTTTGAAATGCCAAAATTGACAGTGGGTTTGTTCTATTATTAGCACAACCAGGGTTTGTTGGATTACCAAAGAAAGACAGCTGCCAAATAAAATGTTTGGCACACAAGCCTGTGTATGATAGATCCAGTACAGAGTGAAAATTTGGAGCACACAAGCCTATAACATATCCTTTTCAAGACATAGGAGACACAGTTTGTATACATAGTTTGCTCAGTAGGAATGGCATTGCTGTTGCTGTTAGTTTTTGAGTGAAAGACTCCTTATGAAACAAGTATGTGTAGCATTTTAGCTGAGCCAAAGCTCAGAGTGTGTTTCTGAAGCTGATCTGCAATTGCTCCAAGTTACCAGGTTTTTGCTTGCATTCTGAAGGAGCTGTGGGGCACAAGCTACTTTGCATTGGGATGATGTGCTCCAGAAGCTCTTAGCTTAACCTAAGACAAGCCCACCACCAGTGGGCGTCTCATGAGAGCACAGCAGAGCTTCACCACCATAAATGCCTCAAGTAAGGCTGTTACCTGTTTTGGTGGACAGGTTTACAGCACTTTCTCCTAATGCAGAGAGCCTCATGCCCAGACATGTCTAAGGACAACACCCAAAGAGGCAGTTGCCTCTCAGCACTAAAATGTGTATGTTCTCAGATCTGTATGGTTTTCGTCTAATTATGATGACAAGATGCTCATCATAGAAACAGTATGAGGATGCGCTTTTTCTACTCAAAATTAATTGTTTGACCTAGGCAGTAAAGGGTTAGTTCTATTAACTATAGGTATAAATTAAGCACCCCCATGATGTTCCCTCTCTAACAAATTACTGTGTGACAGTATGGTTCAATGCCACCTAATGATAGCGAGCCTCTCTATTTCTAATGATTTGCAATTTCTAGACTTAAGTGGACAAAAGCTTCATGCTGTAGGATTTCTCTCCTATTTTGAATTACATTTTACATTTGCTTCTTTGGGAAATATGTGCTTGTACAGCACCTTGTGCAGCAGACATCCTGTTAGCGCAAGTCTACACAGATACTAAGTATCCCTACCAGCATCTGAAGGTGGGTGAATAAAAGCAACGACTGGAGTCCAAACTGTGGAGCCACACTACTGCTCCCTTCACACAGCATGCTAGCCTGGGCTGTGTTCTTCAAGGAATCATTGACTCCTCTTTCAGATTAAGCTGGCTGTGTCTGCCCCAACACATCTAAACAAGTATGTCCCCACAAGCGTCTGGAGACTTGCACAGATAAATACTGTATACTTCATATTTCTCAGAGTTTGAAAAAACTAATTTTCAAGGAAGTGAAAAGCAGGAAAAGTGAAGGTGATTTTATTCAAGCAATCACACGTGGTTTAGTGGTGGACTTGATAGTGTTAGTTTTATGGTTGGACTCAATGATCCTAAAGGTCTTTTCCAGCCTAAATGATCCTATGTTTTTATGACATACAATAGTGAATTTCTCCAGTATGTTTGTATTCCTCAGGGTTACTCCATGGTCAAATGCATAGCCCTCACCCTGGGGAAAAAAGGAAATATTACTTAGTTTTTGGTGCCTAACGACTACTAGTTCTTTTCTTTTCCTTTTCTTTTTATGAGAAGAAAGGAGTAGTACTAGCAGGTTCATTGTGGCTGTAAAGTTTATTTTAAAAAGACAGTCATTCAGAGTAAGTTCTTCCTTCCTGTTATTACATTACCCACCAAAAAAAAAAAAAAAAAAAAAAAAAATCCAAGTAGCTCTTGATTTATGTATTTAAAGAATTGCTCTTCTTTTATCAAAAATGGATTCTCAGCAATTCTGACATTGCCAGATTTCCTGAATGGGAAGTAAAAGCAACGGGATTAGTAAATAGTAGCAATGCTGTAGGACTGGACAACCATGGAAAACTGCTGGAACTTCTCCAAGCACCTAGTTGGATTTACATCATTATAGTTGGATGTGGATTATTATAAACATCTTTATTCCTTTGCCATAACACATAGAAAAACTCACTTTACCAGTACAGAGTCTTGTTTTGCATACATCTATATACTAAGAAAAGTATCAGACAATAATGTCTAGACGTGCTTGTCATTGGCCTAACCCTCCTCTAATGAAGTCCGAAGTTTCACCATCAAGAACATTTGGTGCAAACAAGCTAAAACACAACACTTTTGTAAATCTCACACTGAAAATACAAGTATTTGGTTACATCATGCCTACCAGAGTAGTTCCCTGGTTTGTAATATCACAAAGAATCACAACTGTTTTAAAGGAAAAGCTGAAAACAGCTGCTGCTGTAAGCAAGTGCCCATTTCACAGGGATGAGACACATAGCACAAATGGAAACGGAAGAGGGTGACCAAGTAATGTGGACACAAATAACCAAACTCCTGGGGTTTTTTGTAGCACTAAGATTAGATGACAAGCGTGAGATGCCAAGGGTACGCCCTTTGCTCTCTCGATTTTGTAGATAGCTTTCATCTTTTTGATAAGATGACAAACTCAGCCCATTGTGGTTGCTCATGCCTGCATTTGACTTGTACACACACAGAGCTACTGAACTTGAAAGAAAATCAGTGCTTTTATTCATTGTGCGGTAAGCCACATCTCGATTAAAACCCCATAGAACCATTTAGATCACTGTATGTTTTACTTCCAGATCTGAACTCCACCCCAGGGAAGCATCCCAGCATTTCCATGTGAGATCAGACAGCATACTCCCATGTCTTTTTTTTATGGGTGTTTATCTCACTGTTACATAAAATACATACTAGAGCATTATCTGTGGACAAATACAGCTAGCAAGATTCTTGCTTTTCTTTCTCATTAAGTGATCAAAAGCCTACAAAACAGGGCAGTTGAGTTAGGTCCAGAAAATAGAGTGCTGAAAAAAAGGTAGGAGTTTTTTTCCAAAGGAAACCTTGCCTAGTGAGGAGGATAGCCTACTTTCAGAAAAGTTAACTTAATGTAGGATGGAAGGCCTGATATTATAATTTACGTATGGAAAAATTACCTTTTCCTTTATATTGGTGCCTACATCAGATTTGATATCTATCTATAGCTCTATCTCTAGAGGTTAAAATCATAAGCTTTCTATATGAAAGAAGTTAAGCTTTGCTCTGCACAAGAAATTATTCTCCAGAGGGAAAAGTGTTATAAAAAGCATGTTTGGGTGACCTCAGAGTGCCGTGTCAAAAAAAAAGTACAATGCCACAGCAGGGTTTTACAGGAGAGGGCTCACGTCTGCAGGGTAGTTAGGGAAATGGGACAGCTTTTCTGGGACATCAGAAGATGCCACTCCTCTCAGGGCATCCCTTTCTGACAAAGGAGAGAGAGAGAGAAAGAAGAAGCAAAAGCACAGATGCACACTCCAAGCTGTGAAATCTCTGCTACTGTTGTTTAACCTTGGAATTTTCCTCTCAGGATGAAAATTTGCCATTAGGATGCCTCCAGAGGGAAATGTAATTGCCCTTCATTCTCTTAGCTGTTTCTTTCCTTTCTGCTCAACAAAACAACACCTTCTTTAATGACAACTAAAACTTGGATTTGACTGTTAATACTAAAGGGAATGAAGGCTAGCTCACAGATCAGGCCCTGGCTTTGGGGGTGGAGTGACCAACAGATGGAACCAAGCAGACAAAATGGGACATAGATACAAAAAATAGCAAGAAGGATACAGGCAGAAGATTATCTTTTCCAGTTTATCCTTTTCATTTGTATGGACACATGCATACACCCAGTGAAACAGGAAAGCATGAAATTTGAAATTAATGAAAGAAAATGCTTTTTGATAGAAAGAATAATTAACTTGGGGAACGTGTTGCTACAAGGTGATAGTGAGAATGGATAGTTCAGTGGGATTCAAGAAAAGACAAGACAAAGGGAGAATGAGAACAGCTAAGATTACATCAGATAAGATTAAATGCGGAATTCATGCATTTTAGTAATAGGTGAAACACCAGAGGATAAGAAGGTCAGGAAGAGCTTTCTTGAGGGATATCTTTCCATAATACTTCATTACAGGGTTTCTAACGTCTTTCTTTCAAACCTCTAACATTGGACACTGTCTGACACTGAAAGTTGGAAAGAAAAAGCTCCAGAGGATGCTTATATTGTAATTCTTTTGATTTATGTAACATTTCCTGGGAAGTGCCTGTTCTGTAAAAATAAACTGTCCAAGTATTGAGCTAAAACTGCATATTCTTATTTACCTAGGTAAAATTAACCTTCTGGTTCTATTCTGCTGGCAACAGTGAATTTCATACATGAACTGGGGACATTATGCAGCCCTGTATCCATAATGTGTTACCCTGATCTTCCACCAAAGACTTCACAAGAGGAAAGGCACCCATTTAAATTTTGTATTCTTTTACACTGACTGACTACAAAACACCTCTAGCTCACAGACAGGAGGGAGAACTCTCTAATAAACACACAAACTACCTTTAATTTAACATCTGTGTCTCCAAGTGACATTCTATTATCAGATCTGTGATCTGTGGACAGTAATCTCTAACCGCTCATTGGAACAGGCACGAAGTGTGTCTGGCAATTCCACCATTTGGTGGATAAATATTTGTGGCTGGGCAAAAATAACACAACAGATTCTGACTCCAAGGGGAAGCCCATTTGCTGTGATTTATACACTTACTGCAATGGATAAACACTAATGCCATCATGATTGCCCACTGTAAAGATCCTGTCATCTGTAGCAACCTGTCTTCTCCATTGGGGCCAACTGTTCTATCTGATGATAAGCAATAAAGCTCTGGAAGGTGACTGTAAAAGTAAAAGACTGTTAGTACCAGTCGTCACTGTCATTGTTTGTTACTGCCAGTTATTTGAATTTTTAAGACTTACAAAGTCAGGAAACTTGCTGCCTTTTTTATATTTGGTAATTTGTTTTCTTTTATCTTAATTAATACGAAGGCATCACTACCAAAAGGAAAATGAATAAATCTTTTATTCCCCATTAGCCACAAATATATTCTTGCATTGCCTTGGTAGTTTTACAAGCATATTCATGTGATGTGCAGAATATCTGAGTTCACACTGCAATGTTCTTTCAAGTTTGGGGCATAATGCAATATGACAGGATAAGAGAGGTATAGTGGAGAATTTCATGACTGTTTTTGCAATAAATCCCACACTCCATAATCTCTTAAGCATGTTGCATGCTAGAAATCACTTGAGTTTAACTAGAAAACGTGCATAAACACAGTTCCACATACTTAAGATTATCATCAACCTGTCAATTTGCTCTTATCTAAGAATTTTTCATTCCATTTCCTTTTCTTTATCCTCCTTGTGTACCAGTGCTTGAGCTCTTGATGACAGGAGATAGCAAGACTGCAGTAAAGAGCTATTGTAGCAGAACTCCAATCACTGAATCACATAAAAATGATCACCTTCATAAAGCAAGCCTGCAGGCTTCAGAAGCAGCCTCCAGCTCCAATTTTTAGAGCTGTGAGGGCAGGCGAAAGGACCACTGACTGAAAAGTTGTGACAGGCAGGAATTTGGAGGACTATAACCTACCTTTACATGTCAGCAAAAGACTGCAGCCAAACAGCACAGTCCTGCTCCAGGATTGCCATTCCTGTTACCATATGTGGTCCGTACATATAAGCTGTACCACCATATGCAGGTATGACTGCACAAATGTACCATCTGCTTTCCCAATGTCTCCACATCCTTTACTCATATTGTAGCAGCCTGAGTCACTGAGAAAACAACACTCAAGTCTCAGCTCCTCTTCCATCAGTTCAGAGAGCAGAGGACATCACCTCCCTCAATTGCTCTTTGCTGTCTTTCTGAGTTTTTTTTTACTTCCTTCTAACTCAAGCATAGGCATTTATGATGAATACTCTGTGTCGTACAGGGCTTTTACTGTAAGGTGAAAAAATTTCTCTTTGATTTTGTGCTTCACTTCTAATTCACAACGTAACAGAGCAGTGTAAATTTTGAGATGCATGAAGGATGTAGATCACACTTTTTGAATAACAAACATCAGTGTACTTATGAACTTCCTATGCTCTTTGATTTCTTGAATCATGTTTCCCTATAATGAATAGAAAGCTGAGCTACACTGATGGGCCTGATATTCCAGAAATTGCTATCAAAGTTTTTCCCTTTGATGTCTGTCTACGTCTTGATTGCACTGTCTCCCAGGCTGGAGGGGAAGAAAAGGTATTGTTGGCATAATGCTGTGTGGCCTGAGTGAAAGTAGCATCGCATCTTAATCTACTCCTGTGCCACAAGGAACACAGCTCTCCCCAGAACTGATCTTTCCCAACAGCAGAAGCTTCATGGCAAGAGGAGCGACACTTTGATTTTGATTATACATCTTCACAGAGTGTAGAATGAGGAAATTTGTATTTTGGCTATCCCAGATATAATCTAGTTTGTGGGTAGCAGATGCATCTGATTTCTTAAGCAAAAAACTTTAAGTCCCTTTTTCAGCTAGATTTTCTAAGAAAACAAGGTTTGCAAAATCATTCAATCTGATTATCTGGGTCCCATTAGCACTTATAATTTAACAACTGGCCACCTTCAGCCAAGTTTGACAAATGGTAGATGTCTCAAAGTCATACAATTCCTACAAATTTGTAAAAACCTATTTGAGAAATGTAGCAAATGGCCTCATCAAAGGAAAAGCTCAAGTTACCTGCAGGTTTTGTCTGCTGGCTACGTGTTTCTTGGAAACAACATTACTGCCTCTTGCCACTTGTCATTTGGGACTTCGAAGAAAGAGAAAAACCACAGGTGCTGCTGCAGGGAGGAGGTCAAGAGGGAATAAGAAAGGCAGCTGAGGTTACGGTAACTGTAGAATGGGGAGAAGAAGAAAACAAGTCTGGGCTTCATTAGGTTAGCTCTTTAGCAAATTGTTTCTTGGACCTTTCCTTTCTTTCTTTCTTTACTTGCAATATAAGCATTAGTGTGTGTCAGAATTCATGTAGCATCCTTATCTAGTAGAAGCGATCTAGCATCAATGTTGTCTTTTTACGATAAAGGATAAACAAACTGAAGAGATCATGATCCTTGGATGATGTACATTCATGTGTCTTTGGAGGTCAGGGAGATCTTCAGATTTATATCAGACCTCACCCAAAGTATTCCTGTGTATTTAGAGATCAATAATGTGGGAGAAAAATTAAAATTAAGAAATTGTGACTAAGTTGTAAAACTGTTTTGTATGTTTGCAGCTATCTTTCTTTTCTTTTTTTTCTTTTCTTTTCTTCTCTTTTCTTTTCCTTTTATTTTCTCTTTTCTTTTTTCTTTTCCTTTTTCTTTTCTTTTTCTAATTTTTTCTTTTCTTTCAGTAACACACTCCTGAGTCCATCAAGTATGTCATGAAGAATGGCAGAAGATAACTCATTTTGAAATACAGAATACACTGTTCCTACTAGCTATAGGAGTGATTGAACAACCTCAAAATACTCAGACAGAATCACAGGGAACCCAGAGACCCCTTTACCATCCTAGGTGTGAATACAAAAGAGGTTTTTTTTACTTTGTAGCATAACATTCAAGGTCTTTTTATTTCAGTTTGGCTCTGAGTGAAAATGTGCCAGGCTACCTGCAGTTCTCCAGTTGAGAGCAGGTTTCACTACTGATGGGGGCTGCCTGCTGCCGCCCTTCATACAGGGAGCTCACTGCTGGTGGCGGGGGATTTGTCCCCTGTGGAGACTGGTGTGTTACCCCTGGCTTACCTGTAAAGCATGCCAGTTTGGGTTCCTCCTCTCAAAACTCTTTTATAAGCAGTTTTGCCAGATTACATTTAAATATGGCCCTTTTAATCAGGTTACTCAGTATGACACAAGCAAAATTATGATGACATGGATGATGTTATTACATTACCTATTTTTATCTCTATTGATTCTTCTCTATCTTTCATGAATCACCCTATTGAAAATGTGACAGGTTTATGTCAGTCACAACAGGACTGTAACAATATTAGCTCTACCATGAATTCAGCGTGACACCAAAATTGTATCATACTTGACCTTATTTGATATATTCGTGTACTGAATCAGAAGCTCCGTGCTAAGCTGCACAAAGCAAGGGAAAATTCTCTTCTAACAAGGCATTCTTCTATATAAATAGAGGTTTGTGCTTTTGGAATTTGCTGTGTTAGTTCCAACCATGTGATTGCATGTAAATAATAATGCTATTTCTAGAAACTGTGGCTGGAAGACATTCCAATTCCCTTATTCAAGCCTGTTTACAGCACCATCAGTAACTGGAATAACTTACACCTGATAGCATCTATTCTTACTATAAACTAGTGAATTTTGGCATTTTTTCCATGCCTCTGCTTTGGTGAGAAGAAGCAGGAAAAAGAAGGAAACTTTTGCAGGAGCAGGAGGCCTTGACAAAATCAGCAACTTGAGAAAAAGGAAGTAGGAGGCGGCCTTGAGATTTTCTCAATCTAGTGGAATCCAGAACCTTCATTTGCAGTTTAGATAAGCTGCAGTAAATTGCCCAACTGTTCTCTTCTGTCAGAATAACATACTTGCCAGAACCTCATCACTACAAACTGCCACAGCTCCATTGGCTCTGGGAAAGGCAAAGCTAAAGTAGCCTTTGGGTAATTTTTTTTTTTCCCTGAGAAAAAGTGGTCTGTCACTTAAAACAAAGGACAGAGAATCAGAAGAGATTATTTTGTACCCCATTTTCTCACAGATTTTCTCTAAGAACTCACAGATAAGAGAGAAGGCTTGGTTTTTGAAGAAGTTTTGCAGTAAAATCTGCTAAGATGACCAGTTTAAAGCCTATTACTTCATTATAAAATACCAGAAATCATTGCATCATTCCAAAAATTGCAATAAAATATGCTCTTGGTATTGCAAACAGCTGAGTTACAAATACAAAAGGCAGGAATTCTAACATTAATTAAAGGTCCATTAAAGGTCCTCAGAGAAGTTTGCACTGTATCTTCTAAACTATATGAATTATTTAAATTATTAAAAAATGTCTTTTCTTACTGTGCAAATGCATTGTCTGCTGGTAACACTGACCAGCTCAGTCTCCCACCTAAGAAACTCCAGCCTTCCCAACAGCAGTTAAAGCCATTGGAGAGAAGCAGCTTCACGTTGTTCTTACTAGAAGTTGCTAAAAATGAGCAATTCCAATATAAACGCCATGGAAATAATCCTTCTCAATTTTTCCACATCTTAGTTGTGGTGGGATGACCTCGGCTGGCTGCCAGATGCTCTGTTACTCCCCTTCCTCAACCAGGCAGAGGGAGAAAACTAAGACTCAAAAGCTTGTGGGTCAAGGTAAATACAAGGACATCACTTAGCAATTACTGTCACAGGCAAAACAGACTCAGTTTGGTTGAAATCAATTTATTGCCAGTGAAAACAGACTTGGATAGTAAGAAACAAAGACAAATTAAAATACCACCTCTCCCCCTTACCCCAAGCTCAACTTCACTCCTTCATTCCTGACTTCTCTGCCTCTTCCTCTCTGAGTGGTATAGGGGGGATGGGGAATGGGGGGTTGCAGTTGGTCCATAGCAGCTCCTGTCTGCCGGTCCATCCTCCATACACTTTTGCTTTGCTCCAGTGTGAGTCCTCTCCATGGGCTGCAGTGTTCCAGGATGAACCTGCTTCAGTGTGGGCTCTCCATGGGCCACAGTTTCTTCAGGATGTATCCACCTGCTCCAGTACGAGGTCCTCCACAAATACAGTGTGGACATCTGTTCCATCCTGATCTCTCCAGGGGCTACAGGGGATCCCTGCTCAGGCAGCTGGAGCACCATTTTCCCTCATCTGGGTGCCTGCAGGGCTGTATCTGACACTTTTCCCCTCACCCCTCTCTTCCAGGCAGCAATTTGTGTTTGTTTATGGGAGCAGTTTCAATAAGTCATAAGCATTATTTCTGAAGTGTTTGTTTTCTCACACATGATACCTGTAAAACAGTGTGCAACCCTGAAAGCAGACCAAGATTGGCTCTGACGGTTTCTCACAGGACAGAAGAAAAGTGCTAAGGATAAGTACAGCTGCCCAGAAACAAGACCCACCTATTTACTGACAATGCATGACAACAATTTAGTACTCGCAGAAAGACTCAGGACAAAGATTCATACATTGATTTTGTGAAATGGAGGAAAATGTGGGAATCTCAACACCCTTTCACTTACAGACTTGTGGAAATAAATTAGTACACAATTCATCTTAAAACAGTAGTTGTTGTATCAATCCTTCTGGATTTATACAGAACAATTCTCTTTTCCCTTATCAGCCTTTCTCATTATCTTGCTGTGCAAAGTATTTCAATACAGCATGGAAAAGTGGACTAACTTTTGCCTATATAAAATAGGTTATGAAACACTCTGATTAACACAGAATTAGTCTGTTTACACACAGAAACATTCCCATTTAAAGCAAAGAACCAGAGGGCATAAAGCATGTAGTCATCTAATTAGTAGAAAACATTTACTTTCTCTTCCTCTGATTTTGTGCTAACCCCAGTGCTGCTGAAAAGGTTGAGACATATGCTGCACGCCCTGAGTGTCTCTGCTGATGGAGAATTTGACAAGGCAGACGTGGCCTTGACCCACTCCCCCAGAAAAACACTGCCTGCAGCAGTCGCAGGTGTGCTTGCCACCACTGCTTTCTCTCCAACAGAAAGGAGATGCTGTTGCTCCTGCATGTGGTGCTCCAGAAAGAAGGGGAGGCCAGCTTCCATGGCGGGAGGAAACAAGGTGTCTCCCTCCCTACTCCCCCACAAAGGTGATGAGGACGACACAGAGAAGAGGCTGTGGGTAACCTCAGCGCTGGTGCTCTCCCCATGCTGGTTGACATCCTCCAGCACTGGGAGTCTCTGTGCCAGATAACTGTATTGCAAATTTGAGCAAGCAGCGTTTGGGTAGCTGAAGTGTCTGGCCTTTTTGTGCATGTGTCCATACACAGGAGACAATTCATAAGAGGAAACAGGACTAAATTAATCCTTTTATATAGGGGCAACAGAACTGTTTTCAACACTTGATCCTATTGGAACTATGTTGCTTTAAAGGAGGCACCCACTCAGGTTCCTCCAAGGGGCCTGTGTTAGGCACAGAAGGAAAGAGACACAGATGAGATCTCCCCACACTGGGAGAGATAAAAGAAGAGGGCCAGAAGCCAGGAATTCAGCATGATAGAGGCATGCATCTGAATAAAACAGCAGTGTGTAAGTATTTCACTTAGATGCTGCAAGCAATTGGTTTTTTAAAATGCGTCTGTGTATCATACATGCATCAGGCTTCTACAGGAAAAGATGTATGCAGGTGAGAAGATAAATGTTTCTTGCTAGTTTTCCTTCATCACAATTCTGATTTCAAGATGACAGCATAAGGATTACAGTTTTCCAGACCACTTGCTGTTCAGGGCACATCTCACACTCACTCCATCTGCAGATGCTTTTTAATGTCAGTACATGGATCAATGACAGGACATGGTCCCCAGGGAACAGCCTGGCACCCTAATAAGAAAAAGAAAGGCTTGGGTAGCAAAGTAAGCCACACTGATGCAGGACACACTACTCATCTCAAAGAGAAAAATCTGCATTCTTCAGAAAACAGTATTCAAAACTTTAATCTTCATTCAGTTCAATGGAGCAGCTTTATAATTTACAGCATCAGATAAAGCTAGAAGATGTAATATGAAATATCTGAAGCATTTCTTCCCCTGTATTAAAATGCACCTTGGGCAACAGAGCCTTAACTTCTCTTAACATATGTTTCTAGCAGATAAGTAAACAATTTGGACATGAAATGAAAATTTTCAAGATATCTACAGTTGGAAAAGCATCAGCCCATACTAGACTTCAGCTGTTGTACCCCACTGATAATTTTTGGGGTGGCTTGGCACAGTAGAAAGGAAGCAGCTTTGGAAGAATAAATAGCTTTTTGTGTACAAGTTGTTGGATCAGAGATACCAAGAAGAAAGACATCATTTTTACATTGAAATTCTGAAAGTGGCCTTGGTGGCAGGATGAAATTGTACACCAGAGCCCACGGCCAGAACTGCTAAGCATCTCCATGCTCAGAGAGAGAGGGAAAGCAGAAGCAGAGGGGACAAGGCTGGGAAGCTTAAAGTTTCCTGTGCAGAGAAGGAATCCACTCAATGCATTGAGCTGCACCGACATTCAGTTTCTTTATAAAAAAATGGACTCCTTCAGCTTTTTGGACAAAAACTTTAGGCACATGCACATTGAACTTTGCATTCTATGACATCTGCTCAGCTCTGTGGGGCTTTGTGTACGGCAGCAAGCCGCGGGTGAGCGCTGAACTCGCCCCAACACCACCACAGCAGTGGCTCAGAGGCAGATCACAGACCGGCAAGTCACCCCCAGTGAATTTCAGCACAGGCACAAGCGGAGCAGTTTCTTCACAAAGTACCCTCCTATGGTGGCTTAGATATACAACTTACATATAGAGCTTAGATATACAACTTAGAAGCTGTTCTCTGTGGTGCGCTCCCTCCCAGATCCCTGCCACTGGGCTTTGGGAGCGTGTGTTACAGGCAAGAGTTGCCATGTGTCCTCAGAGGGACCTTTGCCGAACCGTTTCCAAAGGGAAGAGCAAGAAAGCTTGTACTTCTCCTTTCTGCAGTACTTGGCCATTAGCAGACTCACAAATGGAAAACTGTTCAAGAAAGAACAAATGCCCATCTTTAATGGGCTTATTTAAGCAGACAGAGCTCCAGTGAAGGAAACAGCGTGTCACTGTAAAGACTGCAGAATCCTACTGTGCAACATGTCAGCAGAAGAACAGCCACTGTCCACTACACAACCTTGTCTTTAGCTGCTTATAACTCTGTCAAACATTAGCCATCTAAAGCAACATTTCCCCAATCCTGCAGCTGTCTCAGGCTGGTTACAGGAGGTTTTCGCTGTTCCTAAGAATAACAAATACTTCCCCCCCCCCCCCCCCAATCTACAAACATTCTAATAATCTTTTAAACCAAGAATGTTTTCACCAAGAATATCTTCATGCAGGGACTTAAAATTTGATGGCCTGGTGTTGTGAATGCTGTCAGTGACAGCTTATTACCCATGGCCGGATAAATAGCTACCATACCCATCCACACGATGACACGATGCACGTGTTACCCAGAGCTGCAGAAACAAGCCTGCCCCTTGCCTGGTCTGGTGTCTGCAGCAGTACAAGCCAAAAGCCTGTGCTGCCCCTTTGCTGTGCTGTCACCCAGTTTCCCATCACCAAACACCTCTAGAAAAACCCAGCAGAAACCCAGCCGAAGGGTGTCTCATCCTTCTGTAGGGCCAGGTGCACAGGGAAAACAGCCACATCTGCTGGTGATGGGTGGGACAGGTCTCCGTCCTGCTTGGCACTAGTGATGCTTGCTGTGCCTGTAGGGCATGAGGGGAACGTTCCTGGCATTTTGGATTGTTTCTTGCACAGTGATAGAGAATTATACCAAAAGCTTTTCATATAAACATATAAGATCAAAAAGTGAAACCCCAGAAGATGGGAAATAAACTAATGTTGACTGTGCAACTTCAAAATCCTATCTTTTGTTACTTAACTGCATAGATTATTCTTCAGGATTTCTGCTTCATTTACTGCATTCTTTTACTACAGTCTTTTGCATTTAGTATTTTTTAAGTATGGATGAATAAATTGAGGATATAGCATTCTACTAATAAATCCATTTTGTTTAGCGTGAGCATGAGTTTATCACACAAAATGCATTTGAACACTCATAAGGGAAAATAGTACAGCAGTGACTCCATGCCCTGTACAAGATATTTACTCATTCATCTCCCATTCCAATAGACTATCAAAGATAATCTGTTTGATTTTTAAGTAATTTCCTATGCTCTTTCTGACTCCTAAAATGAATAAAAGCGTTGAAAAACAAAATATTAACATAAGTTAATTATAAGTTGTAATTTTATTTGTCTCCAAATTGCAGGGAAGAATCTTACATGGGTTTCTACTAGTTTCTTTAATAGTTCTCAGTAGCTTATTACTATAATATTTTATATGGACAGCTAATCTGCTATCCACATGAGAATGCTGAAGTTACTCACCGTGTGTTTTGACTCATTGGCCAATCTGACAGGGACTGACAGTCTCTGAAAAGTACAGTATAGCTAAAAAAAACTGACCTAACATTTAAGCAGCTTTCTCTGTGATACTGACATCATCAAACAGAGTTGTACATATGTCATGCTGTTGCTGCAGCAACCTGGCCTCTTTTCCTCTGACTACTGATAGGGAACCTCTAAGCTTGATAGGGACTCAGATGTCTTGAGATTAATCTCTTGGGACCATTCCAGAAAAACTAGGATTAAGCTGCAGTTCCTCGAAAATGAAGTAACTATTTCATGTAAACTACTTTTCACATTCCATCACTCCCGAGCTTCCTATTCATAACCTTTATAGAAATTACTAGGCTGGCACAGGGCCCCCAAGACATTTAGGAGAAAGCCGTTGGCACAGTGGGAAGGACGATTAAAAGGGCTTTGGCTCCTTTTGCTTTTTTTTTTTTTAAGGTAAGCAGAGAAAAGGGTTTTTTTTGAAAGCAAAAGGGTTTTTTTTTTTCTTTTTTTTTTTTTTCCTCTGGATGTTTACATCTCACTGAATCTAATTTTCAGTTTTCCGTATCTTCTTCAGGGATGAGACCGTGTTTGAGACCCTGACAGTGAAAACAAAGCATGGTAAGCACTGAGATGTGTAGTTCCTGAAGCCAGAGTTAATTCCTAGCTAGCATGGCTGTAGAATTTCATAAGGACACCTGAACATTTGATAAAGACTTCAACAGTTTTGATGGTACAATTTACATCATTGCACATGGCTCGAATGCTCCAAAAGCCTCTTTCTGACTGTTTACAGCCCTTCTTGGAGGAGAAGGGGGAAACATGGTGCTGGAACAAACATTATCAAGAGAATGAGTCAGGCCAACTCACGTGGGTTTACTTGGGAGTTGCAATCTAGTAACACACTTAACCACCTTGCCAGTGTACATTATATCTTTCTAGAAAGGGCAAAATAAAATGTTTCTGTAACTGAAATATATATAATTATAGAGGGCACATGTGCCATTGTAGAGTAGTCTGTGGGTGTGCCAAAATTTGGGGGGGGGGGAAATTAAATTCTTCTGTACCCTAAGGGTGTCCATCTTTAGCAGAACACCACTCTGCTGAGCAGATCCAATGCCAGAGGCTGGAAAGGACAGAGCAAGGCATGATGGAAAGATGCTCAGAAGAAATCTGAGCTGTAAAAAGGTACTTCCAAGGGCCATGGGTACTGGTGGCCCCTGAGGAGCTTCTGGCTTAGGTCAGATACAGTACCTAATATTTGGCCTCTACCCAAATCAGGAGAAGAAGGCACACGCTCTGCTTCTTCAGAGAATCCTTCAGTGTCAAGGAAAATCTTCAGCACTGTCTGCCCTACACTGCATATCTAGGGCTGAGCTCCAAGCCTGCGCAAACCATGAAGGCCATATAACACCTACCTATAAATTGTTTAGTTTAACACTCTTGGACCTCCATAGCAGCAACATTTAGCACTTCATACTACTAATTTCCAAAGGTTCTATGCAAATTTTCACCTCTTGTACAAACTATAAGGAAATGTTAAAGTTGTGATGCAGTGGGCAGAGGTCTGGGGTAATGGCACTTGAGGGACCTGGAGTCACTCCCAGTTTTGCCACAAGTTTGCCAGCAAAACACTTCCGCTATCTGGCCTTGGCTTCCCCAGTCATAAAATAAAACTAATTGCATGTGCTTTGTGAAGTACTCTGAGTTCTACTGCTTCAAAAGATGACAGTGTTGTTATTATTCATTACAATTCTTGTTGAAATATAGAATCATAGAATCATAGAACACAGTTCATCTACCTGAGACAAAGCAGTAAGGAAACTAGTTCCGTACAACCTTTCATCACATGGCAGACCACAAAAGCACCACCAGTTTCCACGGATTTGCCTTCTAATAATATGACAGAAAAATATAAGGCACATACAACTTTTCTTCTCATTACTGTCTTGCAGAATCACATTGAACCAAATTTATATAACCCAGCTTCCCCTAAAGACAGCACAGTTCATAGTAATTGTTCATCGTTCAATTGTTCTACTGCATTGCAATACACAGTAACAGTGTTACTCTAGCTAGGCAAAGCTAGGGCGAGGCAAGACTCCTAAAGAGAAGTAACATCCTTTGATTTACCTGTTTAGAGACATAGCTGTAAACCCAGATGCATGGGCTGCAGGAAAGCAAAAGAGGTAGAAACCTGCTGGCTTCTGCCTGTGCTCTCATGGACCATGAAGGCCAAAGCTCTCAGGCAGGATAAGACACTTAACATTAAAGAAGTAAGCAACTAAAGTAATACTTAGGGTATGCTGGGCTGACATACAGTCCGCCATTAACTGCAGAAACAGCAGCAGCAGATTAGGCAAGCCTAATTACTCACCTGGGGATCTGCCTTGCATGCTGAGGACACTAATGACACATCTCTCCCTGGGAGGGGAAAGGGAGGTGATCTTTAGTAGAAGTGAGTGGCAGCAAGCACCATAACATCCTGCAGGGCTCTGCTCCATTGCTCGTCCCAGGGGAAGGGATGAATAAATTTGTATCTTCAAACATTTTTTCTTCTTTTCTTATAGCTACCTAATGTTGTTCTTTCAAAGTAGCCGGTTTTTTTCCAAACCCTTTGATCCACAGCATACACTAGTGTCTTTTCCTGTTATTCTGTCCAAAACATTTAGAACTCTTATTACTTATACCGTAGTGAATGGCTCTTACTCTATTTTAGCATGTTTGATCTTTTTAAAAAAAAAAAAGTTTTGTTTTTTTGTTGGTTTTGGTTTATTGGTTGGGTTTTTATTTCTCTGTCATTCAGCATGCAAAATAAGTGATTTTAAGGTCTCAGTGGTGCATCACTGGATTCAGGGACGATTCTGTTCCTTCTCCACCTGAGAGCCAAAGCAAAGCCTCAGTCTCTGTGATAACGCTTCTAGCAGAAGCATTGCTTGGACATAACGGCCGTGGGAAGCTTCATTGCTCCTTCATATAGAGGCAGAACAATGAGTTTCACACACTTGCTCACTCAAAAGAAGTCCTGCTTCATATTTCTGGAGGTACTTCTTCACTCTGACTGTCACTTCCACCTACTCAGCATTGCACCAGGACCTCTGTGGCATTTAGCAATATGGAAGGACGGCTGGTCTTGAACCCCAGCCAGAATCAATGTGCTGTAAACATAATTTCCCTTGAAACAGACCAAGTTTGCATGTGCAGATCTGATGGCAGAATGTGGGGAAAATGTCAATGCTTAGAATTTATAATGCTCCTCTTTTAAACTTGTGTTGGTGCAGTCTGAAAGCCCAAAGGAAAAAAGAACTAGGTGGTATAATTGTAAAAAGCTTGGTGGACCCAAGAAAAGAAGCTCAGAACTGAGCCTCTGAGACCACTTCTATCCACTGCTGGGCCATATAACTGATTCACATTTCCCAGCGTTTCCACCACCCTAATTTAGTGTCTTGGTACAGGTGAAGCTGTAAATATAAGGAACCTTCTGCACTGTCAGAGGAATAGAAGGGAAAAAAAAAAAAAAAAACACCACCAAACTTTAGTAGCCTTATCAGATACTCACTCCTCCACCTGAAAAGGAAAAGATGCATATTTGGAACAATTAAACAGTTAACTTTGAGTGTGCTCAGGGAAAGCAAATTCATCAATTAAAGGCTAATCATTTTCTAGATAATACTGTATCACCTTCAGCAGAAAGAGAGAGGGAAGGGTGATAACATTGCCACAGCAAAGCTTTCCCAAAATCATAAACTCATTACTGCAAACTAAAACCTAAAGTCAACCAAAAACTAGGACACCCTGGGCTTGCAGGTTACAGATCCAAAGCTGTGGAGTAAAACTAATCGTTCTTGGATAGGATTTTTTTTTTTTTTTTTACTGCAGTATAATCTATAGTGTAGTTGGTCAAATCAAGCCTTTCTGAGAAAAGAAGATTAAAGGCAGTTGTTTTAAATATGGGGGGAAAGAACAGGATTTAAGCTTCATTACTGATCAGGATATACAAAACAGACTGTAATGAAAAAGCAGTATTGAGATTGCACTTGCAGTCTGAATGGAAAATGTTAAACGAAGACAGGGCCGTATGGAGAAGCTTATAGTTACAGCAAAAAAACAGTGCTTAGGCAAATACCCTCTGAATAAGAGAAATTAGGTGTTACGGGAAAGTCACAGGAATTTTTAAAAAGTATATTACACCTGAACAATACAAATAGGCTATTAAGCAAGAAATGAAATGCAAAGAAATTTAATTTTACTTTATTCAGAAGAATAATTCCTCCTGCAGTTATCACTGTACTGCTCATGAATTGTTAATTGAAAAAGTATCAGGTTAAGTGTCACTCATTTTGCATAAATAATGATGAAAAATTCTTATCCTTTGGTAAATTTCCATCAATTTCACTGTTTTGAAGATTTCATCCCGTATTTTACTAAAATCTTAAGTGTCTGAACTCATCCACATGTTACATAAAAGCATTTGAAGCCTTGGTTTACCACAGCAGGATGTCCTATTTATCTGCCCACCTGGAGCTTGCTGCAGTACTATGGAGCTGTTTTGTACAGGGGCACATAAGGATACACCTTGCATAAGTTAAGAGAAAATAATAAACTACTATAGCACAGATATCAACGCCCTGGTTTGCCATACATTTAATTTTCCTATAAGCCACTAGACTTTCATCAATACAGTTACATGAAATTTTACATAGTTAACCATATATCTCCCAAGATGTGAAATGCAGGATTAATGTATCTTCATGATGCATTTTTAAAATGTTTTTATCTCCCTCAGTGCTGCCTAAACTGTCCTAGCTCTGGTCTAAGCTGGGCAAAACTAGCCTTGCTTCCCTAGTTTTCGTTTTCTGGTCTCAGGATCTTTTCTTTGTTGCTCTCCATCAGCCTTTACTGACAAGTGGTCCAGGACAGAAGCAGCTCAAACTCAGTGTTTTTGTTAATGCAGCCCTGAGCAGCTGTCTGTCTGCTGCATAATCACCAAGCCATGGTATTATAGACTACTTGAAGACTATCATGTGCCTTTACAGCTCATCTGTCTCATCCTAGAGCGGATATTAAGGACAAAGATATATTCTGACAACAGAGACACAAACCACCAATTTTCTGAAAGTGTAGGTCTCCTCCACAGTTTCTTCAAATCCTGAGCAGCACTTTACACTGCCCCAGCAATAAGGATGTCCTGGCCATGGCACAGCCACTCAACAAATACATGGAACTGAGGCATCAAGAGCTGATGGTGTACTTGGTCTCTGCAACACTGGCGAGCTTCATGTGCTCCACGACCACCACTGCTTAGCCTTGTAAGCAAGCTCCAGAAACGGTCTGTAACATACATCTTTGTAAAACAAGAGCTAAAGATGCACAGGACCTGGGTTTGTCAAACCTACCCTTTATTAAGGAGGGTGGTAAGTAGGTAGGTCAGAATTACAAAAGTTGCATCATTCTCAATATATGATGTTCAGGAAGCTTTCTAGGCAATTTAAAACAGCATAGCTCCCTTGAGTTCAATAAAAGGATGCCCATTCCCATCAGTTGAGCACTGGCTTCACATCTTTTTCATATTCTTCAGTGAAGCAACCCAGTATGGCAAACGCCTTCTACAGTACAAAAGCCTGGAAATACAACGGTATGGAACCTAAAGTAATCCACCTCTCTGTACCATCAGGCCTAAATGGCAGAACACAAAGGAATCACCAATGAGATTTTGATTTTAATAATTTAGGGTGAAACCATGCAAATCATTATGCAGTCAAGTGTTTTTCCTGAGTTCCCCGTGTGCATTGAGGCCACTTGGCTCCACTGACCTTATGTTGAATCTTTCATCTGCCTTTTACAGGGTATTTTGAACTGGATTAACTATTTAAAGCATGAAAGCCAAAAGTTGCACTGTCTCACACTTGTACAGTACTATCAAATCCAATGAGGAGGGAGATGCTTAAAAATTAATACTTGGACATTTTAGTAACAATCTTTTAGAAATACTTGCAGCAAAATAGTTTTCTGTTAATTGTATAATGAGGAAATTTAGGCAAATTGTATTAGAGTGAAATACTGAAACCACAGAGCATTCAGGATCTAGTGAACAAAGCATAGTTAATGCCTCATCACCTAATGATAAAAAAACACAGGTCCTCTTCCTACAAAATTATGAAAAGAATAACTTAGAGACACCTAGTAACAAATACTTTTGAAAATTAAAAATTTTAATGATGCTCAAATATGATAAAGACTTTACAAACACAGTTTTTGCTATGTCACACTGATGAAGTTCAAGTGTATATTTATATTTTCTTTCACATCAACAACAAAACAATAAACTCAGGAAGCCTTGACAAAAAGTAGCAAATCTGCAGTGAAATTCATTAGGCTTTTGTCTTTATCTCACAGTCTGAAAATGGTAATATCATGCAGGAAAAAGCCTCACAGCTCTAGCCCTGATTGGGGAAATATATATTTTGAAATCTATACTGAAAATTTCAACTTGGCAGAAAATGGAATTTTGCATGTTAGGTTGACTTCTGTCTGTCCGTTTTAAATTTATCTCTCTCAATTGGAAAGAAATATTATGGAGCTAATCCTCCACCTTTGAAAACACAATTCACTAAATCATTGAGAATTTTGCTTAAGTAAGGAATAAATTTGTGCACAGTATGAACCCACACTTAAATATTCTATTTAACTACAGAAACACACGAATTAATGAAAATTACTTCTGGTATGAACTGAAGGTTATCTATTTCATGACGTAAAGCAACTTCTATTAAACCTAAAAAATATTCATTTGCTCATTTTCAGGAGTTGTTAATTTTAGAGATTAATTCCAAGATTCATCCAAGTATTACTTCCTACAGGTATTTGCTGAAAACTGCCACATTCACTTTTTAATTAACTCCAGTGAAATGTTAATAACTTGCATAGTTTCTCAACTATTAGTTAGTTCTAACCTACAGTGTAGCTTGAATGACTACCATTTATAAATTTTCATGTAATATTACTCAAGTATATTCTTATAAACTAGTCAGAAGATGTAATGGCCTTAAGGACATACAGCAAGAAAGGAGAAAGCTCTGCATCCAGTATTAACAATTAAATTTTGTTGCTGCTGAGTCTTCAGTGCTTTAGAAGCTGTTTCTGCAACTTAGCACCTGCTTGTCCTAATTTATACTCTTCCTTCTGTTATTTGAGTTCATTTATTTTATACAAGTGATACAAGTAGTATAGATAAGAAGGCTAGGTTGACTCTGTGTAAAACCTAGAAATTTCTTGGTATTAAATCAAAAATATTAGGGTCATGAACTTTAAATATACATTTATATAATATAGTCAAGTGGATTATGTGTAGATAAAGATGATATTTCCTTGGACAGCTCTATTAGCTCATATATCAAGGGAAAAGCTTTTTAACATGAACATGAAAGAAATACGCAGTAAGACAGTAAAATCTGAGTATTGCATTACCTGTAACTCAAAACTATATCTCCAAACCCATTATTTTTATCCTAATGATTTAGTTTTACTGGTCATATTGCCAACCGTCACTTTCCTGTTTAGAGGGCTAGAAAAATGGTCATTATTTAGATGATGAGAAATAGCTAAAATTTCTATTGCTTGCATGTCCTTTCTCAACTAATTAAATACCAACAACAGAATCCATTTATTTGTACTATAAACCAGAAAAAATAACTTTTAAAAAATCCAAAAGCTCCCTAAACATGGAAAATGCAATTAAACTACCAGTGTATTAATTCAGGTGCAAACTGCTGCACCATTGTATAGCAGTGCTTTCTTTTTCTTAATTAACTAAAACATAAAGGAGAAAATCTGATGGCTTAATAGCATTTTCTTCACTGTCAGGAATGCTTTGAGATTATTTTACTATGTTACCACAAAGAGTGTTGAAGGAGTTATTGCCATTACTTCTGTTTGTTACCTCTAAGAGTGACAGATTCCACGGAGAA
This sequence comes from Merops nubicus, assembly GCF_000691845.1. Taxonomy (NCBI): domain Eukaryota; kingdom Metazoa; phylum Chordata; class Aves; order Coraciiformes; family Meropidae; genus Merops; species Merops nubicus. Next base: position 1,700 of record NW_008614327.1, on the reverse strand, counting down.
ACTTGCTGCTGTTAACGGATGTGAAGGATTAATATTTTATAACATCATTACTTTATAGGCAGGATAACTGCAGTGAAAAGAATACATATAATATTTTATGCATTCACAACCCTGTAATACACAAGGAGCATCTCTCTGGATGTATATTTGGTTGCTGTGACTGAAAGCTGAGCAGTTTGTCATACTTATTGTTCATATTGTGGTGGAAGTAACAGATTCGGATCAGTATTAGGGTACCCATGGCTGCGTGCACTGACAGAGTAAATCCGAACTAGAGACACACACAGATCTTGCAGCAGAGAGTCTACAAACCATGCAGAACAATTTTAGGGAAAAGCAATGTAGGCAATTGCCTGGGAGCATCGCTAGACCAAACAGAAGCAGCAAAGTTATGCAGTGGGGAGGCTGACAGAGGGAGGAGTGCACACCCTAAATCTCTGCCTGGGTCCCTGCAATGCTGATGCCAGCTGTGAACCCAGCGTTTCATCCTGTACAGAGCTATGCATTCAGACTACATTCAAGCAAATATGTTTCCCTTTAAACTTTGGCATGCTTCTTTTTCCTTTAAAGGCTATTGCCATTAAAGCTAAGCAAGTTAAGGCTGCCTAGTTGAAGTGATGTTTGTGTATTTATTTCCAAAGCACTCTGCTGTAGCATGCAGCTAAGTTATATGAATGTGATTTACTGTCTTCTGCAAGCTTTGTTGGTCCTGAATTTACCCAAGACCACAAAGCTTTCTGTTTCATGTGCTCTGCTCCTGTGCACAGACGTTCCCCCAGTTCCAAACGGGGCACAGTTATGCTGCAGCAGCGAGTGGAGAAATAGCAAACTTCACCTGCATCCCATCTGAAAAAAAGCGAGCATACACCGAATAGGGACATTTATGAAGTAATTCTAGATTTTCAGGTGCTGAATGCCTTCAGCTTTTCTTTTCTTCCCACCTCCCCTTGCCTTTGCGCAGCACTTTGAGGGACTTTGCTCCTTAATTGATTTAAATGTTTCAGCCATCGGGTCCCTTGCATTCTAAGCATATAAGGAGCATTCCACTTCATGTTTAAAGGAGCACTCATGTGAGGAAAGCTGAGTGGGGTTAATGCTTGCTAGGTCAAAAGGCATCAATCTTTTACTTTGCATAGGAACATTTCTTTAGGAATGCATCACCCCGAGTGGCATAAACAGCTTCTCTCTCTCTCTCTTTTTTTTCTTTTTTCTTTTTTTTCTCTTCTCTTCGCGTTCAGTATTTGTCTAGCAAAGGAGCGATGGGCAGACACTGAAGTGTTGCAGATTCTGCCTACATCTTTTTCGGAGTTTTTCCTGACCCCTAACTCTTCTGATACTTTGTATTCACTGTCTCACTTGACTGACACAAGAAACCCACTGTAGGGAGCTGTGAACCGAGCCCCGTTTCCATGGTGTGTTGTTTTCTACTCAATAATAAAATCTTGTTTTCTGGGGCTACAGGTATGTACAGCACTCGCGGACTCCCCTCACCCCGGGGTTAGGGGCCGAGAACAAGCACGTCCCCCATCCCAGGAGGTTACCCTCCGCATGCGACAGCTGCTTGCTCTCCGATCAGACCCAGGATACCTCAACACTTTTCGGCATGCTTTTTAAGGTCACAGAACTACTCTCGCGGCTCCCCCGACCCGGTAGCGGCAGGGAAGCGGGGTCTAAGCGGCTTCAGGCGCACTTTCTACCCG
>NW_008614326.1:34925-35134 GCF_000691845.1 Merops nubicus | reverse complement strand
CTGAGAGCACCTTGGGAAGCCTCTTCCCACCCCAGCAGCAGCTTTCCCGAGGGCCCGGGCTCGGTTCTTTGCAGGTCCTCTCCCGTAACTCACCTCCCACCCACCCCGAGCCCCTCCGACCCGGCTCTTCCAGGGCCAGTTGGCCGGGAGATGTTGAGCATCAAACAAAAGAACCTCCCAGCTCTTGGCTGCTCCGGGGCTTTGTTTTG
>NW_008614326.1:31117-34893 GCF_000691845.1 Merops nubicus | reverse complement strand
CAGGAGGAGGGCGGGCGGGTTGATTGGTTGGTAGGTTTGTATGGTGTGGTTTTTTTGTGGGTTTTATTTTGCCTCCTCCTCTCCTGAGGACAGCCGGGATGCGCCGCTGCTGCTGACAAGGGAAAGGCAAACGGGAGCTGCTGGATACTCGGCTCTTCCCAAAAGCCTGGCTGACCAGGGCGTGGGGTGACCTCCCAGGTGCTGAGTGTGTCCCCCCCCCCAGTTAATTTTACCTGGAATCAAAGCACCGTTGCCTTTTTTCAGCCATTTTTGGTGGGAGGGTTGAGGTTCAGTGGTGGATGGGGTGGGGGTGAAGGGGTGCTTGGATGACTCCAGCTTGCAGAGCCTGGGGTCTTCCTAGAAGGCAGTAGCTCTGCTAGGTCCGAGGCCAGCAGGAGGTGGCTGTAGACTCTCAGGACATGTTCTGTGTGGTGGATATTGCATTTGCTTCCTTCTTTGCACCTCAGAGTGTGGAACCTGGAGACCACTGTGGGCTTGGCCCCAGCCTGATCCTTGCATATGACTGTGGAGATGGGGCCACTAATCCTGTGCTGCTGTACATCGTCCTTCTGGTTGCAAAGGGCACCAGCTCTGCTGTGACGTCTTCTGCCATGGCACCCTAGCCATCACCAGCTTCTTGCTGTCCCTTAGAACTTGTCCTCTTTTCCTTCACTAGCTGGCAGCAGCTTGGCTGATTGACGCCACTTGGAGCTTCCAGCTCTGCTGTCCATGAGTTCTTGAGAACTGTGTCCCCTTTGAACATCCTGGCTTGGAGCAGCACCAGTGTGGCCAGCAAGACCAGGACAAGATCTTCCAGGACTCAGCACTGGGGAGGCCAACCTCAAATCCTGGGCTCAGTTTTGGCCCCTTACTTCAAGAAGAACCTTGAGGGGCTGGAGCATGGCCAGAGAAGGGCAACAAAGCTGCTGGGGAAGGGACTAGAGCCCAAGTGTGGGTAGGAGCAGCTGAGGGACCTGGGGTTGCTGAGCCTGGAGCAAAGGAGGCTCAGGGAGACCTTCTGGCTCTCTACAGCTCCCAGACAGGAGGTTGGAGCCAGGTGGGGGTCAGGCTCTTCTCCCAAGGAACAAGTGACAGGACAAAAGGCAACAGCCTCAGGTTGCCCCAGAGGAGGTTGAGGTTGGAGCTGAGGAACAGTTTCTTGCCCTTGAGGGTTGTCCAGGGCTGTCCCAGGCTGCCCTGGGCAGTGGTGGAGTCCCCATCCCTGTAGGGGTTTCCAAGCCATGGAGATGTGGTGCTGAGGGACATGGGTCAGTGGGGACCTGGCACTGCTGAGGAATGGTCAGGCTCGATGACCTGAAAGGTCTTTTCCATCCAAAACAAGTCCATGAGTCTATGATTTTAACTTGATCTCACCCTGCGCTGGCAGCTCTTTGTGTCTTGCTTGCACAGAACACTTCAAACATCCTTTGACCAACCAGGTCCCTGAAGAGCAATGTGGGCTCAGGGGCCCTCTGCATGCCAAGCACCTTCTGTGCTTGCCAAAAAAAAACTGCACACCAGCTTTTCCCACCCCAAATATTCAGATGTTTCATGCCAGGCTTTGGCACAACCCGAGCTGCTCCAAGCCGAGATGTCCATCAAGGTGAGGATGGTGGATGGTCCTGGGGCTTGGCTCGCTCCTGGAGCAGCATTGACCGAGGGGGTGCTCAGCTCAACGTGGCTTCTTCTCTCCAGCCACGCTGGAATCAGCCACCTCTAGAGCAGGGCTGTGTTGGGGAGCTTCAGGAATGACACCATGCCTTTCCTTCTTGTCCCTGGAGGAACGAGGCATGGAGGAGGCTCTTGGCCAATGTGTGTTAGGAGCTACAAAGGAGGAAATTGGCCTCGTGCACCGAAAACTATGGGGTTGGGCTTTGAGTTTTGGTTGCTGCTGGGAGGTTACTTATATGTGGGCTTTGTTTTTTCTTTCTCTTTTTCATAACCACTTGATGTAGCAGGCTGGAAGTTCCAGCTGATCCTACCTCAGGAGGTTTTCCAGAGGCAGAGTTACATCTCTCTGGCTGGCATTGCTGTGTCCCGGCGGCTCCACCGGAGCGGGAAGCAGGATTGGAGCCGTGCTGGGAAAGGGGAGGAAACATCTCCCTGTTGACTATGTGCCAACGAGGAGCCTGGCAGAGGGATGTGGCTCCTCCACGGGCTCCATGTGCCAGAGCTGCGAGTTCTGCCCCCACAATGCCTCCATGAGGGATTTTTTGATGATGAGGCCTGTGGGGGATCAGTCCTGCTGGCTCACTGAGCCCAGTTCTCCTCTGACCGAGACGGGGAACTGCTTGAGATGGGTCAAATGATGAGGTGAACCACCTCAGGTCACCTCACTGGCGGTTGTTGCTTTGCTTCCAATCTGGTGGTGGCCACCAGCCCTGCTCAGGAGAAGAGGCAGTTGGTGATTGTAATGGCCACCTTGGTGTGACTTCTTGTAATGTTCCTGCCTTGTGATCAACACGTGGAGCTCGAGGCCTCATGGGGCTTTGAGAGGAAAGCCACCCCACTGGCTTTGCTGGAGCCTTGGCCCAGGCTGCCCAGGGAGGTGGTGGAGTCCCCATCCCTGGAGGGGCTCAAAAAACATATAGATACTCTTGGGGACATGGTTTAGTGGTCATGGGAGTGCTGGGCTGGTGGTTGGATTTGATGATCTTAGAGATCTTTTCCAACCTTAATGATTCTCTGTTTCCATGTTGAGCCAGAAGCTGGGATTGGAGAGCTGGGGAGAAACTGCTGGCCTCCAAAGTGGTTTCAAGCCACGAGCAGCCTGTTGAGCTTGTTGTACTTGGTGGGCATATCTCCTTGAGATATTCCTGTCCCTGTTACTCATTCCTGCCCGCGGAGCACATGGGGAGCCTTTGTGCCTCAGTTTCCCCCGTCCTCAACCCCTAAAATGATGGGTGCTGCTAAACGTGGGGTTGGTGCCAGGGCGTCACATTGACGTCCTCACAGTCCTGCGCCGTGGCCGACGTGACTCTACCAGCTCCAAGTGAGTCCTTCCAGCTTGGGGTCCCCATCCGCCCTCCCCAGGGGTGCACATGGGTCCTGTGTCCCCCTGACCCACGGTGTGGCAGGCAGGAGGAGGGAGCAAAGCCCTGGGAGAGGAGAGGGGCTGGGGAGCAGGAGGAACATGGAGGGGCTGAGGCCGCCGTGCTGGGTGCACTTGGAGGAGATGGCTTCGGAGGGCTGAAAAGGATCCTGTGAGGGAAAACTGGCCGGGTGCTAGTCGGCTCTTTGAGGTGGTGACCATGTCATCCAGGAGCCTCTCCCAACCCCAGGAGCAGATCTATGGGGTGCCTTGTAAGTCGAGCGATGCTTCAGGCTTTCGAGGGCTGTTTGCTGTTCTGTGGCTTGGAGGGGAGGAAGGAGCCTGTGTGGAGGGACCACAGAGCCAGCAGTTTGCTGACAGGAAGGTTTCACACGAACATTTCAAGGTACAGGAACTTGTTTGGTATTCAGTGTTTTATGGTCTTCCAGGCTGGCTATAAATACTCTTTGTTTGTACAGGGTGAAGGGATCTGGGGGGAGCACTGAATGTCCCTTTGAAGGGAACCAAGAGTTGGGTAGAAACCATATGGCTGTGAGTGGAGCATTTTGTAACTGCCCTGACCTCAGGGGAGAGCTAAAGGCCCTCACTAGCAAGGAGGGTGGGTGGATCAGCTCCCTCACATGCTCTACAGGTTCTGGATCTGGCATCAAAAAAGCAGAGGCTGCATGTGAAACCACCCTCTGGTGTGAAGGTGACCATGGCTTTGCTGGGTCACCGCCTGGTT
>NW_008614326.1:19254-31086 GCF_000691845.1 Merops nubicus | reverse complement strand
CGAGGGAAAGACCTTGCTTTTGAGTGGCTGTGCTCCTCCGCTCCATCCTGTCTTACCTGGTCCAGGGTAGGTAGGACATTTGTGGGCATAGAGGTCTGCTGGGCTTTGGGAACCATCCTCCCTGGTGAGACCCTTTCGGATGTGGCACTGAAGCAGCACCTGGTGAGAGGTGCCTTGGTGGCCCACATCTACTGAGCCTTCCACCAGCGAGCACAGCCATCAAAACCCAGTCTCCTCTGGGAGCTGATGCTCTGATCCAGATCCAGTAGCCCACTGATCCCAAGAAGGTGGTGAGGATGACTCGGGTGGCCTGGTTGTGTCTGTGGCTCTCAGCTCCAGCGCTTGGTTCTACTCGGAGGTCCCCTTTGCCTCTCAATTCAGGGAAATTGAATAAAGAGTGAACCACTTAGGAGGGTTTTAATCAGAACTTGGCAGAAGGACTTAAGGAAACCTAAGAAATCTTCTGACAACCGGCTGAGGTTGGTGATGAATGGAAAGGGCAAAGACAGGGCCATGGCTCGGGTGGGTTTGGTTTCTTCTGGCCTGTCTAATGAGATCCCATTAGTGTTCCTGCCCCCTGGGTTGGGTGAGAGGATGGAGAAAATAAGTCTTCTTCAAGGTGCTGGAGACTCGCTGTCAGCTGGAAATGAGGCAGAGTCCCCTGGGCGCACTTGATGAAAGTCATCCCAGACCTGCTGGAGACAGCCGGCCTGGCTCAGGAGAAGGTTGTGTAATGGGTGGGAGGAGCAGCTCTGCAGATTGGGGCAGTAGTGTGGGGCAGTTGGTGTTCTTCAAGAAGCTAATCTTGACATGCTGGAATGGTGACCCTCTGTGAACCAGGAGGTTCAACAAGGCCAAGTGCCAGGTCCTGCACCTGGGTTGGGGCGCCCCGCAGCAGCAGCCCAGGCTGGAGGTGAAGGGCTGGAGAGCAGCGCTGGGGAGACAGGCACCTGCTGGAGTGGGGCCAGAGGAGCACCAGCAATGACCCGCAGGGGAGCCCCAGCAATGCCCCGGGGGGGGAGCCCCTCTGCTGGAGCCCAGCAGGAGAGAGTTGGGCTTGGGCAGCCTGCAGAGGAGAAGGCCCCAGCTGCGGAGACCTTCTGGGGTCCTGCCAGGACTTCAAGGGGCCTGTCAGAAAGCTGGGGGCAGGCTTTTGAGCAGGGCCAGTTGGGACAGGACACGGGGGGATGGTTTGAAACTCAGAGGGGGAGATTGAGACTAGGGAGAAGGAAAAAATTTTTGATGCTGAGGGTGGTGAGCCCCTGTCCCAGGTTGCCTCAAGAAGTGGTCACTGCCCCATCCATGGTGATGTTAGAAAATTTGATTAAAAATCCATGGAGTAGTATGGGCGGCTTGACCATTTAGGGGCAGGAGAGCTGCAGGAGAAGTTCTTGCATGTGTGTCCTGCAGATGGGGAACTCAAACCCGCGTTTAGTTTCCAGTTGTGGGCAAGGACAACGAACAGCCCTAGGAAGCCCCCAGGTGCTCCGGCTGGTTGTTCCTACAGAGGGTTATAGGACTATAAATTCTCCACGAGAACGTTTGAGTTTGTCACGTGCTGCGTGAGATGATCCAGCAGCGGTCAGAATTGTGTTTGGGGTGTTGAGATGCTCGAGAGGAAGGGTCTGCACACACGGGGATGGGGCTTTGAGCAACCTCATCTAGTGGGAGATGTCCCTACCCATGGCAGCGGGGTTGGAAGTGGATGATCTTTAAGGTTCTTTCCAACCCAAACTGGTTTACGATTCCATAATTTCAAAGAACCAGTGGCTTTGGAGGGAGCTGGAGCGAGGGAGAACACAACCAGAGGGTGCCACCGTCACCGGCGAGCAGAGGGTTGAGGTAATGATCGATGCCTTGACTCCACAAACAGTTTTGCTGCTGACTTGGAGGAGGTCATATTGGTGGAACAGCGTGTTCCTCCTTAGGGGCTTCTCTTGGCTCTAGAAACCCGAACTCTGGAAAGCACCATCAGGCTTGGTGGCTCTGCCCACAGAGCTCCTCAGAGTCTTGGGATGGACGAAGAGATCCATGCTGGCCAGGAGCCACGGGAGGAGCAGGACAGGGTGGGCAGCCTGGCTCTTGGAGACTTGCTGGAGGACTCCAGCTGGCTCATGACACAGCAGGGCTGAAAGCAGCCACTCATCCTTCTGGGCCAAGAATTTGTAGAAACTTAATTGTCCTCTCCTGGCGCTGGCCAGGGTCAGATGTATTGCTCTTGGCAGGTGGTCACCCGAGCATCCAGTGAAGCTCCTGCAGCTGGTGGGGTGAATGCTGCTGCCTTTTTCTGTACCAAAATGAAGCTCTCAGCACAGGGTTGCTCCTTAGGCTTTGTAAAATACGATTGGAATGTCCAAACTGAAAGTCTTCCTTGTGTTTCTCATGGACAGGTCGCCACATTGTGCGTGGCTTGGTAAAGACTTTGGTCTTCTCTTACTCGGACCTTCTCTGCATGGGGGAAGCGGTGTGTGGCCAGGGCTTCATGTGGCTTCCTGGGTTTTCTGCAGCCTGGTGGTACTTTGGTGGGAAGAAGTTGGAGCAGAGCTGTTTGGGCTTCACCTTGCAGAGGAGGTGCTTTTGGGGCAGGGGCAAGAGGGGACAACCTTGCGCTTGCAGCTTGGTTGTAGAGTCATGGGCTGGTTTGTGTTGGAAGAGACCTTTCACAGGCATCTAGTCCAACCCCCCTGCAGTGAGCAGGGACATCCCCAACTAGAGCAGGTTTCTCAGAGCCCCGGCCAACCTCACCTGGAATGTTGCAAGGGGTGGGGCAGCAACCACCTCTCTGGGCAATGTGGGTCAGGGGCTCACCACCCTCAGTGTCAACAGTTTCTTCCTTCTCTCCAGTCTAAATCTCCCTCTTTTAGTTTCAAACCATCCCCCCTTGTCCTGTCTCAACAGGCCCTGCTCAAATGTCTGTCCCCAGCTTTCTGACAGGCCCCCTGAAGTCCTGAAGGGCTGCAAGAAGGTCTCCCCGGAGCCTTCTCTTCTCCAGGCTTGAACGTCTGCCCCAACATCTAAACCTGTCTTCTTGTCGCCGACTGCTCCAGCACCTCTGCCATTTCTTCCCATTGTCCCTGTTGGAGAAGCAAGGGAACTGGAGGAGCCAGGCTTGGTTCCACCTTTGGTCTCAGCAGTGTCTGACTTGCAAAGCCTTTGAGATGGGTGGGTCTTTGAGAGCCTCCCATGCTTGAGATGGTGCTCAGCACACAGGTTTCGTGGAGGTGCTGGTCTGGGAGACATTGGTAAAGGAGGCTGGTCAGTTATGTAAAACACTCCCTAGAGCGGGGGCTTCTTCTGAAGCAGGCATTGGACAGGTGACCTCCAGAGGTCCTCCTGGCAGGGTCTCCCACCAAAGTCAACTTGCACGCAACAGCAGTGTCAGGATGTGGGCGCGTGCCGAAGCCCACCAGCCAATCTCAAGATGATGTTCTCTTCTAAACAAGGTGTGGAGAACAATGACCCTGGACAAGCAAAGCTTCATTTTATGGTCTTGGGTCAACTGCAGCTCTGCTGGCCAGCTAAATGGTCCCCAGATGAAAGTTGGTATTTTCTTCCACTTTTTTGTCCTTTAAGAGTCAGGTTGTCCTGGGTGAGTGGCTGGGATCTGAGGTCCTGCTGTACTCCCTGCAGCCCAGGGGAAGACCTCAGCTGTTGATGGCTCCTACCTGGAGAAGGGAGAGGGGTACATGGGCATGTGGAATATTATTCTGCTTTGCGATCTCCAGTCTGGCCTGTTGTCCTCAACAGGTTTGAGGAGACAGCCCTCTGGACACAGCAGGTCTTTGGAAGATGGGAGATCTCAGAGGAGAGCTTCCCCAGGCCAAGTTGGTGGTCAGCCTGCACTTGGTCTTGGGAACTTTCCTGCCTAATTGCGTGGTCATCAGAGCTTTGTTGGTACACCGGGACGTGTCCTGCCTGCTCCTGGCCACCACTTCCCACACTGATGCTCAAGGGTTTGTGCAACCATGTGGGGAACTGGGTCAGGGAAATAATCCAATTAAAAGCTACGCTGAGCAACATCAAAAGCAGGTTTGAACCAAGCGCTTTCCCAATGCTTCTGTTGGGAAAAGAAGGGCTTTGGGCCAGGGTAGGAATGGATGGAGCGTGGTGGGATGGCTTCTTCTGGTGGTGGCACCGGTCCCTGAAGGCTTGCTGAAGCAACTCGTGTTGGTAGGCAACCGTAGCAACAACAAACCCGATTCCTGCTGGGGTTCTGCCCGGCAAGGCTCCGTTTTCTCCCCAGGGAGCCTAGTCTCACTCCCTTCCAGGAGGGGGTTTGCAGTTTCAAAGCAGTGGTGGCTCATGGAGAACCTTCTCCCCACGCTTTCGGGTGGCTCCCCTCTCCCAGGGGTGCAGAGCAGGAGGGGAGTGCCGGAGGGGGAGTTGTCTTCTGTAATCCAAACTAATCCTTTAATCTGCATCAACACTGATAGGGATTAAAGCAGCAGATAAGGTTCAGACCACAGCTTGGAGCTCAGCGATATCTCCACCCTCTTCCAGCTAAATCTGGGCTGATGGGGCTTGCTCTTAAGGGGACCGCGCTTGCTTGCCAGGTTGAGAAGCTGGATTAGCTGCTCCCAGCTGGACCACATCCTCATCGCCAGACAAGTCCATCGATCCGTCTGTGTACGTTCCTGGTGACCAGCATCTCTTGCTTGCTGGAAGGAGCCCCTTTGGTCACGTGCTCCTCTGGAGCAAATCTGGGGCCTCCTGCTTTTTAACTGTTAGGCCCACCTGGATGGAAGCCTGTTTTGGCTGTAAACAGTTCAGGGAGCTCTTGGGTGAGGAGCATGAAGCTTTCCTGGATCAGCTGGTGGTGCCCAGCTGTGGTTACTTGCTTCCCCCCACCCCATCTCCAGACCAGGACTACCACCACCTCCTTCTCCAGGCCTTCTTCTGCACTCTCTTCTTTTTGGGCACGTTCACTCTTGGCTGAGGTCTGTGATGTTCTCCCTTGTCCAGCACCTGGACACCTTTGGCTCCCCGAACGATCCAGCGATCCAAAGGTAGGACTCCAGAACCTGCTGTCCCCTCTTTAGAAGACAGCAAATGAAGGTTGTGTAATTTTGGGAAGGGCAGCTCCTGGTCGAGGTCACTACGGGAAGCAAAGTCTCCTTGTTTTTGCATCATAGGCCTGTCCCTCTTTCCCCCGGCCTCTCCCAGCTTCTCCTCACGCTCATGGGATTGCTCCGGGTTTGCCATCGGTTCCCTCATCAGCAAAGCCATGGTTAATCCTTCCTTAAATCCTTTAAGCTGTCGGCAAACAACCCCCTTCTTACACTTGCAGCACGCAAGCTCTGCGGGGACTGAGCCTTCTCCACAACTCCAAGGTTATATCGGCGTTCCCACGTCAGCAGGTCCTAGTCCCAGTTTTTGGCCAGCTCTGGAAGCTCCTCCACCGTTGCCGTGGAGCTTCTACGTGACCTGCAGTGCTGTCTCCTGGGTGTGAAAAATATTCAGGTTCTTAATTACCTAATGACAGGTTCCTGGTGTTGTCACGTCGTTTGAAGTCCTGGGTGAAGATCTGTTGCTTAGATTCAACAGACTGAGGTCTCACCACCCTGAGGAGCCTACCGACCTGTGGGGCAGCTTGTGTTGGCCTTGCACGTCCAGCCCACGCAGACCCAGAAGCAGCTGGTGGGCCCAAAATGGGCTAAAACCACCTAGAATAAAGCTTGTTCTCCAAGCATGTTCACTTGTCTGCGCCCGGACCTTCGAGTTGTCGCGTCGCCGTTTCACGTTGGGCAATGATGATGGTGCGTGGACAGCTTGACTCTTCCAGTCACATTTATTCCTTCAAAACACAGGGACATGTCATTGGCTTGGACTGGTGTGTTCATCAGTGATTGGGTTAGGTGCTTCAGTTGTTGCAGATCTTCTTCTGGAGGATCTCTGAACGTCTCCTCCGTGGAAATTTGTCATCTTCTGAAGCATTTGGCAGAGCCCAAGGAAGTAAAAAGTTGATGAGTGTGTCTCAAATTCTTAACCTGCGTGTTTTGAGTTTCTCCTCCCTGTGATTTGGTTTCTCTCTGGAAGAAAGGGGCTTTGGAAGGGATGGGACTCACACTGCGCTTGCTCCCCAGGGCTGTCAAACGAGCATCGCAAACCTTTGCCCCCTCTTTGTCCCAGGGGGGAAAGGCTCCAAGGCTCCCCGAGGAATATGGAGTGGCAGATTTTCTCAGAAAAAAAGAAGGAAGGGGAAAAAAGGTTAATATGGTGTTGGCAGGTGGCAGCTCCAGAAGCTTGTGTCCTTCAAGCTGTGCTGCCTCAGCTTGGTGACTCTCGGCTGCAGGCAGCAACCACAGAATTGTTGTTGTTGGAAAAGATCGAGTCCAGGCATTAACCCAGCACTGCCCAGTCCACCATGTCCCTCAGCACCACATCTCCATGGCTTGGAAACCCTTTCAGGGATGGGGACTCCACCACTGCCCGGGGCAGCCTGGGACAGCCCTGGACAACCCTCAAGGGCAAGAAATTGTTCCTCAGGGCCAACCTAAACCTCCCCTGGGGCAACTGGAGGCTGTTGCCTCTTGTCCTGTTGCTTGTTCCTTGGGAGAAGAGCCTGACCCCCACCTGGCTCCGGCCTCCTGTCAGGGAGCTGTGGAGAGCCAGAAGGTCTCCCCTGAGCCTCCTTTGCTCCAGGCTCAGCACCCCCAGGTCCCTCAGCTGCTCCTTATCAGACCTGGGGTCTAGACCCTTCCCCAGCAGCTTCGTTGCCCTTCTCTGGCCATGCTCCAGCCCCTCAAGGCCCTTCTTGGAGAGAGGGGCCCAAAACTGACCCCAGGATTCGTGGTCCTGCTGGCCATATTAGTGCTGCTCCAAGCCAGGATGCTGGTGACCTTCTTGGCTACCTGGGCACATTCCTGGCGTATGTCCGGCTTGCTCTTGACCGCATCCCTACCCACCCCCCCCAGGTCCTTTTCCACCGGGCACTTTCCAGCCTCCCTTCCCCCAGCTTCGAGCATTGCCTTGGGTTGTTGTGCCCCAGGGGCAGGACCCGCAGCTCAGCCCTTTGGTCTGGCAGAGGAAATGCCATTTGGAGGAGATGACCTATTAAAGACACATTTCTGAAAAATCCATTTCCTCAAATTGCTTTTAAAAACCTCTCCCCCCTCAGCTCCACCTTCAGGCAATGTTGAGAGCAGCCAACTCCACCTCCAAAGGCTGAGAACCCCGGGGCTGAATCTGGGGTGAGTCGAGGTGGGAGACAACACCCACGGGCAGGTGTCGGGCAGCTGCGGAGCTGCTCCCAGGCTTGCTGGTTGCCACCGTCAACTCTTTCCAGGAGCTGGATCCTCCAGGCATTCTGTGCTTTGGTGCAGGCTGCTGGGCTTGCTCACCCACCACCGGCAAGCACGGGCTTGATGAAAAGCTGGTTCCTTGCTTTATTTATTCTAGTCTGTATTTTTTTTCCCTTCTCCAAACTCGCTGGGTGATCTCGGCGTGGCTGTTGGCACCATATGAGGGATAATAGGCCTGGCGCCGCGCCTGAGGAGGTGGTGAGGCTCCCATCCATACGTGACCTGGAAACGGCACGTCCTCGGCTTTGGAAAGCGCTGCCGGAGCTTCACGCGGCTCCTGGGCAGACTCAGTAACTACCATGAAGGTCCTGGTGGCTCCTCGCCGCTGCGTCTCTCAGGGGCACTGAGGATCCCAGAACACCAGTTCGGAAGGGACCTCAAGGATCATCCAGTGTGACCTTTTGTGGGGAAAAAACTATGCGCCAGTCCAGGTGAGGGGGTGACCTGCTGGGGAGCAGCTCTGCAGAGAAGGACCTGGAAGTGCTGAAGGACAACAAGGTTACCATGAGCCAGCAGTGGGCCCTCGGGGCCAAGAAGGCCAGTGGTCTCCTCGGGTGCAGGCAGAATGTGGGCACCAGGTTGACGTGGGTTCTCCTTGTTCTCCTTCCCCTCTGCCCTGCCCTAGTGAGGCCACCTCTGGAGTCTCGTGCCCAGCATTGGGCTCCCCAGTTCCAGAGACAAGGAGCTACTGGAGAGAGTCCAGCAGAGGCTACAAAGATGCTGAGGGGCCTGGAGCATCTCTGGGATGAGGAAAGGCTGAGAGCCCTGGGGCTGCTGAGGCTGTAGAAGAGGAGCCTCAGAGGGGCTTTGATCAGTGCTGATCAAGAGCTGGCTGGGGCCAGACTCCTGTCAGTGGTGCCCAGCGACAGGACAAGGGGCAATGGGCACCAGCTGGAACCCAGGAAGTTCCACCTGACCAGGAGGAGAAACTTCTGTGGTGGGAGGGTGGCAGAGCCTGGAGCAGGCTGCCCAGAGAGGGTGTGGAGTCTCCTTCTCTGGAGAGATTCCAAACCCACCTGGACACCATCCTGGGCACCCTGCTGTGGGGGACCTGCTGGAGCAACGGGGTTGAATGAGGTGGTCTCCATTCAGGGAAAAGCTGGGGCTGCTGCCCATCCACAGTGGAAGTCTCTAAAAGCCAAGGATTGGTGGCTGCAGGATGGTTTTGCTGTAGCAAACCTTGGATTTCGGGTGGTTCCCTGGTGCTCAGCGTTGGGGTGCATCAGGTTTTTAGCTCATAGGGGTTCATCTACACCAGGTCTCCCTGGGGGCATGGTGAGAAGGTTGCAAAACGTTTGGTGGACACTTTCTGTGGATGCATTCCTTATTTGTCAGCCTTCTTTCTGGGTTGGGGATCAGAGCAGCAGCTCCTGCTTCATCTCCCCTTCCTTGAAGGTTTTTGCTCCAGCTGTTGGTGCTGCTGTCTTCACGGTTTGCTTCACTCTTCTGCTTCTCATGGCTAAAGATGCAGTGAAGCTGGTCATGGATCCTGGCTCTTCTTTGCCACCTTTTGGCGACGATTTTCTGGTGTCCCAGCACCTCCCCTTTCCAGGCTGCCCGTGAGGAGCCACGGTCCGTGGGATCAAGCCATAGAGGCTTTGAAGGACAACATCTTGCAGGGCTGAGCTTCGCTCTCCTACTTGCTGCAGTCAGTAGAACAGGTTGGGGGTGATGCTGGGGACAGGACTGCGCTTTGGGTGGGAGCCTGTGGTGCCTGGGCTGACCGGAGCCCCATGGTGGGCAAGTGCCATGGTGTCTGCGTCAGCTTGATCAAGTGCTGGACAAGGCCTCCCAGGTTGAGGAAGACATAGGTGGGGGAAGTGGGAGGTGGGGAGCCCCCCCGTGTTGGTTTCATTGGATGGTCTCCATGCTCCAGAGCATCCTTCTGCTCTCACAGCCTTGGTCCTGTCCATGAAAGGCTGGAGCTGAAACCCTGAGGTGGGCCTGGACTTGGGGAGGACTGGTGTCACTGGTTGTCCCAGCGTGGCCATATCCAGACTGGAAAGCACGTGGTGTTGGATGGGCCAAGACTTGTGAAGCAGGGAGGGTGAGGGGTTGGGTTTCAGTGGAAGGGTGGGGTGCAGCTGCTGGCGCTGTGTTGCCTGATGGAAGCTCTCCCAAGGTGGCATAAGTAGGGGCTCTCCGTCTTGTGTTGCCAGCTCTGGAGCAGCTTTCTTTTGGCCAACATCTGCACAGAGTTTGTATGGGTCAGCACCTGGATGATGGAGCCAGGCCTGGCCACACTTGTCCTCCTGCCTCTGCTCCAAGCTGTCCCATAGATGCCCAGACCACTATGTCCCTCAGTAGCACATCTCCATGGCTTGGAAACCCCTCCAGGGATGGGAACTCCACCACTGCCATGGGCAGCCTGGCACAGCCCTGGACAACCCTGGTGAGGGAAGAAATTGTTCTTCAGGTCCAACCTCAGCCTCCCCTGGGGTAACTTGAGGCTGTTGCTTCTTGTCCTGTCACTTGTTCCTTGCGAGAAGAGGCTGACCCCCACCTGGCTCCAGCCTCCTGTCAGGGAGCTGTGGAGAGCTGAGCCTAGAAGGGCTCAGAAGAAGAGGCCAGAAGTGTGGTGCTGTGGGATGGTGGGTTCCCTGTATGATATGGGCATCCTTTCATGGAAGCCACCAGGATGACTTGAGCAGCATGTGAAACTCACCCGTGGTGACCAGCTCCAAACCCTTGGTGGCACCCAGCTCTGAACCCTCAACATTTCTTGGGCAAGACAATGTTTTAATTGTCCCTCAAAGCCAACTGTTGGGTGTGGAAAGCCCTGTGGAGTAGATAAGGAGCTTCATGATCCCTTCCCATCTCTCATCAAGGCAGAAGGGGAGGATGGAGGCAGTGGAAGCACTTGGCAGTGGGCACTTAACCCCAACCCTTGCTCCTGCTTGACTTTTTTTTTTTTTGCCTGGGAGGAGCTCTCTGCAATGAGGAACTTCCATGTGCAGGCCTTGGGGTCCTCGGTGGCCACCATGGGCTTCCCTCTGATCCCACAGCTGCTTTCCTGGCAACTGGGGCACTCGGGGTGCTCCCCATTCCTTTCAAGAGCTCCTTCTGTTTACTCCCCCCCCCCCACCTTTGGGCATAAACCCCCACAACTCCCTTGTGTCCTTCCAAGCAGGACTCGTGTCCTCCTCCATGGCTTGTCTCTTTGGGCTGAGGGGTTGTTTTTTAATGACTGATGTCCCAGCTCAGGGCCATGGGGGCCAGCAAAGCCTGCTACACATTGAGGCACGTCAAGGACAATGTTCTTGGTGCTAAAATGGTGCTAAAATGTCCATATTCTGCTCTTTTTGATGACACGAGGGTTGCTCTGCCTTAGCTTAGTAACCAAGCTCTGCTGGTAGGTGGCCTGCAGGTGATGAGTTATGGTCTGGCTCAGCTCGAAGCTCCAGCATGATCCTCTGCAGTTGTGCTGCTCGACTGCTGGTGGCTGTTGCTTGTCAGCACAAATCCCACCATGGCTGAGACCTTCAGGTACCCAGGCCTGCATGGGCCCACCAGGTGGACACGGGTGCTCAAGGGACTTGTCCTGGTTCAGGGGTAGAACAGAATGAATTCTGATCCCTGGTTTTACTTTCTGAGCTGGAGCTTCTGCTAATTAACTGAACTTTCTGAAGTTAACAGCAGACTTTTTGCTGCTTCTAGCAGAGATAACGTCCCGTGTTTAGAGTTACCACCAAGGATTGGTATGCAGACCAAGGTCACTGATGAGCTTCTGCACCACAGGGAGGGGGGGCAGAGAGAAAGGCCGCACCTGCAGGGAGGAACTGAGAAGATAAGTGACCCTAAAACTGACCATTGGGGTGTTCCACCCCATCTCCGTCACACTCAGCAGAAAGATGAAGGACCAGGAGGGTCAACCCCTTCTGCCTTCTTCCTCCCCGCTTTTGCTGCTCCCCCAGTGGCCGGCAGCCGAGGAGGACTCCGTCCATTCTGCCTTGGATTCCCTCTCTTCCCAAATCCAGCTCCAGAATCCAGCTCCTGGACCCAGCTGGCATCTGCTGCTGGTCCCAGCCTGGGACTTCTCCCCAGGGGCTGCTCCCCAGCTTCAGTGGTGATGGTGACGTGTTGCCATCGGGGTGAGGGGGTGTTGTAGATACTGCAGATATTTGTCTGTATTCTCTTTTATTATTACTATTATTAGTAGTATTTTCATAAAAGCTGGTTTACTTTTCTAATCCATAGATCTCTCTCCCTTTTTCCATTTCTCTTCCCGTGTTTTTTTTTTTTTTTGGGGGGGGGGAGAGGGGGGTAACAGAGCATTTGAGGACAGCCCTGACTCTAAACGGTGGCAGGACTGGGGACACCACAGCATGGCCGGGGGGGAGCAGGGGCGTGTGCTGCTCTGAAAAGGGACTGTTTGAAGAGACATTTCCTTGAAAACTGGGATTAGGGGCGTGGGGGAAGACACGGTCGTGGGATCCAACGTAAAAAGTGAAGCTATTTGGCGGCTGCCATCTTAGCCTGAGGTTTCTGTGTTAGAATCATAGAATCTTAAACTGGTTTTGGTTGGGAGGGG
>NW_008614326.1:1551-19223 GCF_000691845.1 Merops nubicus | reverse complement strand
AGTCCAACCCCCCTGCACTGAGCAGGGACATCTGCAGCTAGAGCAGGTTGCTCAGAGCATTGTCCAACCTCACCTGGAATGGTTCCAGGGATGGGGCAGTGACCACCTCTCTGGGCAACCTGGGCCAGGGGCTCACCACCCTCAGCATCAAAAATTTTTTCCTTCTTCCTAGTCTCAATCTCCCCCTCTGAGTTTCAGACCATCACCCCCTTGTCCTGTCCAAACAGGCTCTGCTCAAAAATCAGTCCCCAGCTTTCTGACAGGCCCCTTGAAGTCCTGGCAGGACCCCAGAAGGTCTCCCCAGCTGGGGCCTTCTCCTCTGCAAGCTGCCCAAGCCCAAATCTCTCCTGCTGGGCTCCCAGCAGAGGGGTTCCCCCCTCGGGTCATTGCTGGGGCTCCTCTGGCCCCACTCCAGCAGGTCCCTGTCTCTGCTCTGCTGAGGACTCCTGAGTACCAGGACTTGCCCCAGCCCACGTGCAGGACCTGGCACTTGGCCTTGTTGAACCTCATGGGGTTCACGTGGGCTGGGGAGACAATTGTGATTGAGCTTGTTTCTTGCTCACTCCCCTCCCGTCATGTCCCCATCAGGCGGTTGGACAGAGCTGGCTTTGTGTCTGGAAACCAGCAGGATGTCTCCTGGCAGCTTGAGGAAAACCTACAAAGAGGAGGAGATGAGAGCCAAGTGGGCAGCTTCCTAAACGTGCAGCCTGCAGGGGCTGGGACGTGCAAATCATACCAAAATAGCTCTTTAATATTAAAGAGTTGGAAGGAAGATGTCTCCTCTTGCCTGAGGGATAAATAGATCTGAAACTCCTCCTAGACTTTGCTGCTTATCTCGTTTGAAATACATGTGTCTGGCTCTGGAATTGAGGCTCTCCAAGAGCCACCAAGATCCAGCTGCAGCTCCCGCGAGTCTCCGACCGCAGCGCTCGGCGAATGGATTTCCTTCTCCTCCCCCACATCTGTGGCTGCTCCCACTCCACGGTCTGGACCAGGGAATGAGATGTGATGCTTTGTGGTATATCACCACAACAGGCTTCAAAGCGATGGTCCCCCAGCGCTAGGTCTCCTCCAGGAGCTGGTGGGGTGGCTCAGGAGATGCACCCCGGCTTTGCAGGGACCTTGGGTTGGCTCCTTCACTCCCACCCCTTCTCCAAGCCAATTTTATAGGTAGGAGTGCTGAGCAAACATCTTGGCTTCTCATGGCCTGGAGAAAGGAGTCCCTAAGACCTTCAGGACCAACTGTTGTTTGTAGACACAGCAAAGAAGTTTCTCCTTCTGGTGAGGTGGAACCTCCTGGGTTCCCGTTGGTGCCCGTTGCCCCTTGTCCTGTCACTGGACCGCTCTGACAAGAGTCTGGACCCAGCCTCTTGCCCCCCATGGGCCCTTTAGCTCTTGATGAGCATTCATCAGATGCCCTCTGAGTCTTCTCCAGGCTGAAGCCTTCCCCTGGCCTCTCAGCATTTCCTCATCATGTTCCAGGCCCCTCAGCATCTTTGTGGCCTCCAGAGCTGGACTCTCTCCAGGGGTTCCTTGTCTCTCTTGAACTGGGGAGCCCAGAACTGGACCCAGTACTCCAGAGGTGGCCTCACTGGGGCAGAGTAGAGGGGGAGGAGGGCCTCCCTTGACCCATCTCATCACAGTCATGCTGGTCATCATGGTTACAGTGTGTAAGAACTTCAAGGGAAGATCACCCTGCCAGAATTTGGCCAGCCTGAGATTTACTGGTGCTTCATCTGAACTTGGGCAGGTTCAAAACTGCTGGGTCTTGGCCCTCGGAGAAGGGACGAGGACCTTGTCTTGGGAGCACCATGAATGTGGCTGCTGGTGATTTGGAGCCCAGCAGTGGGGGGGATCTGGGATGTCAGCAGCACTGAGGGGGTGCCATGGGGAGCGATGTGGGTGCCTCGTGCTGGGACATGGGAAAGGGGGAAGGGGGAGAGCAGTGGAAAGATGAAGGATTTTCCCACTTGGAAAAATACCAGTGATCGTGGGAGCAGTTTCACCAGCAGGAAGCTGTGGCCAAGGTCTTCAGTGCTCCTGTCTTTGACTCATCCCGTTCACCCTTGCTGTCACGCTCTGCACCACCTCATGTAATTCCTCTCTCTCCGTTTGATGTTTTCATCCCCAGCCTGTTTGCAGATGACACCATGACACCCGTGTCCCCACATCACTGTCACTGAACCACATTAGCCATTTTTAGCTCTTATAATCTCCTCCTCCAAACCAATCCCTTCAACCTTGCTATTTTTATTCCTCTTCATTGAACTTCCTTCAATTTATCAATGTCCTTTTGGTCATGAGATATCCAGAGCTGAGTGCAATCTCCTGACAAGAGCCATCGGGGCAAAACTCTTCAGTTCTCCCTTCTCCAACACTGTGTCCCACCTGAACTGGGCTTGAGAGAGGAAAGGATGGTTTGGTGAGGACATGGTTGAGCAAAGCAGCCGCTCCTGGCTCCACCTCCAGGTCTCTTTTGCAAGCTGGTCTCGCCACATTAGTACTTGGTGTCCCAGTGGCTGTGGGAAATAGGACAGGCAGCTTGGTGACCATCTCTGTGTTGAGAGGAACCCCTAGGCCAGGTCACATGCACAAAGACCAAGAAGGTGGATTCAGATTGGACATAACAAATTTGTTATGATGACAGTGGTGAGACAGTGCCATAAGTTGCCCAGGGCAGCTGTGACTGCTCCATCACTGGAGGTGTTCAAGAGTATGTTGGACAGAGCTTTGAGCAACCTGGTCTAGTGAAAGATGTCCCTGCCCATGGCAGGGCGGTTGGAGATAGGTGGCCTTGGAAGATCCCTTCCAACTCAAGTCAATCACTGATGCTAAGATGGCATCTTGGACTTGTTCCTTTTCTAGATCCTTGGAAGGACCACCTTGGGGTATTAATACTCCCAATTTGTATGTAGGTGTGGTGTGAATTGCTGGAGCCCACCAGCCCCAGGAGGAAGTTTAGGCTTGCGAGACTGAGGTGGACAAAAACCAGGGGAAAAAAGAATGAAGAAAAAGGTTGATGCAGGCAAGTAGAGCTGGGCTGGTTCCTGACCCACAGCTGAGCTGCTCAGCTCGGCCCTGACTTACCAGGTGTCTGCCTCGGCTTGTGGTCTTTGTTTGCTAATCCTGGTCAAGGTTTATTGGTGAGTTTTGGGTTGAGTTTTTATGTTGCTCTTTTGCCTGCTCTAATGTGCTAGTCAGAGAATGCTGGTGTCAACGGTGGTCATTTGAGTGCTGCTCAGATTTGGTCATGAATTTCATGTGGTCCAAAGCAGATGTGTCTGTCTTGCTGTCCCTATGGCCAAAGAGTCCTCTTGCTTCTAGTCTTCCTTCACGGATCTCTTCTAGTGGAAACAGAGTAGAAAGGAAATGTAGGGCTGGTTGGTTGAGAACAGCTGGTGGAAGCTGGTGTAGATAGCAATCATGAGCTGTGGAAGGTTTACAATGACTTGAAGGGCTGTCTTCTGCAAGAAAGTTGAGCACAGGGCTGAGACCTGAGACCTCGCTGGAGAGCCAGTTCCTGGAGAACAATTGCTGGCCTCCAGCCCAGAGAGCAAAAAGATGACATGCACGTCTCTGAAGGGAGGTGCTGGAGAACTGGGTAGCACTGGTAGTGAAGAAGGTCCCAAAGAAATGGGCCTGTTCCCATCTCCTGCTCCCACAGGGTCTCCTGTGGTGGGGAAGGAACGTTCTGCTTGGGTGGAGTTACCTGGTTGTTTTGTTGGGTTAGGAGGAAGCTAAATAAATAAAAGGAAGACTTTGCCCCATGGTGGTTTTTCCACTTAGCATCCTGGCCTGAAGCACACATGACTGGTGTTGGCAGCGCAGGGGATGCTGGGGGCAGAGCAGCAATGTAAGAAGCTGACCACACATCAGCCGTGTTGGTCATGTTGACCAGAAGGTGGGCATGGGATGGGAGGGCTTAACTGGATCTGGGTTCCCACTGCTGGAGGTGAAGATGACTCTGCTGTCCAGGAGCAGCCTCTGCATGACAGCAGAGGTGCTGAAGAAGGGGCCAAAGGCTGGGTTGGTCAACGTGAAGGATGCTTGTGGTCAGGCTCCATGTTTCCCTCCAATCATCTTCACCCTCCCTTGACCTGGGCCCATCTCTAGTGGTTTTCCACATGGAATCTTTCCCCTTTTCATTATTGACTGAGCTGCTTCTAGTCTTAATTCAATAAAGGAGGTGGGCCTGGTGGGACCACTCAGTGGGGTATCAGCCATTGGAGGTAGGCAAACCGAGACCCCAACAACACATCCTCAGTTGACCGATGGGACCAGGGAGTCACAGGTTGGGCTTTTTCTTCCCCATGTCTCTCACTCATGTCAACTGTCCCCTCTCATCGCTGCTCTTTGCTACCTGCTCGCGTGTAGATTTCCCCAGCCAGGTCCTCCCCAAAACTCCCAGAGAAAGATGAGGCTGAAGTTTGAGATGTGCCTGGCAACCGCAGGCAGTGTGCAGCCACCTCCTGCCCTCCTGCAGGGTCTTGCTGACCACGGATGGAGGCAGAGTGCCCCACACCACTATCCTGCCTCCATCCTTGGACCTGATGCTTGTGCCGCTATTATTTCCCTGCACACAGGGTTTGGTTGGGAGCTCTTGGCTCCTTTCTTGCTGGGATCCAAACAACTCCAGCCAGCAGACAGTGAATGTTCATTGCCACCCATCAAGGACAGAGTCTTCTGAAGGTTCCTCCACGCTGCCTGGGGTTGTATGCCTCCATTGTGTTGGGAAGTTGTCACTGGGGGACGTGACAGGGCACTCTGGGCGAGTCTCTTGGAGTTTATTGATCAAGGCTTGCAAGTAGAGTCAAGACTGAGTCGTAGGCATGGTGGGCACCTGTGCCAACAGAGGCATTTGTCTTCAGTGTACTCAGCTTTCGGGGTCAGATTGGAGAAGACATTGGTTCCTCTTTGAAATCGTTCAAATGGAGCAGTTTGGGTCTGTGTTTTGGACAATGGCAGCAGAATTTGTGACCAGTCATGTGGCTCCCCCATGGCTTTAGTTGTCCATCTGCCTTTGTAAGAGTTGAAGGACCCTTCTAGATGAGAAAATGGGGCCACCACACCATGTAGCTTGTTGATGTGGGGATGCACTGGAAGCCCAGCCCCATCTGAAGCTCATCAGTGGTCTCATCCTGACCACTGCAAGGTCCTCGCTGATAGAGGGGACGCAGCTCTGTAGGTGTCCTACACCACATGGTTGGTGGCACATTCCCTGTCCTTACAGGTGCACCACAAGTATCTCCACTGGTTGCTCTCTTCTGGGTTTCTGGCGTTCCTGTCAGCTTTTATTGCTCAAAAAAAAAGCACTTCTTTACCCTGGTTGACATCGATTATTGAGAGCAAACCAAACGACTCCAAAACAAACAGGAGGTGGGTGGTTTAGAGGTTGGCAGGGGAAGGAGGATGGTGTCCTCCTTTTTGTTGCACCCTCTTCCTGTGCAACAAACCAGTTTCCCCCCGTGGAGAGGCCGCCACCGCCCGGCCTTGGCTCCATTCCACCTCTGTCCTCAGCGGTGGTGAAAGCACGTTCCTCGTGATGGGAAAGCTTCCACCAGGAACACAAAGGGCTTTCAGTAGGGAAGGAGGACGTGGACGGCCAGCGCCGGCGCAGAGAGGCTTCACCCCACGGAACTCTTCCCAGCTGGAGAAGTCGAAGGTCCCTCCAGCAGCCAGTGCGTTCCCTGGCGTTTCATCTCCCAGGTTAGGTGGCAAGGGAAGAGAAATAAATTGTCCTTCTGCAAAGGGGATGTAGGGCCTGGAAGTGTGGTTTGCTTGGGGTGTGACGTGTGCGGGAGCTGGGAGCTGGAAATCTCAGCTGGTTCAGCCTCCCGAGCTGGAGGAGACGCAGAAGTTGCTGCTGGAGGGTCTGAGTGCTGCCTGTTAGCCCCCGTGGCAGCATCTCCCCAGGCTTCTGTTGCCCACTGGTGGTGTGGGTGGCTGGCAGAGCCAGCCAGGGTGGATCTCCCAACCTTGCTCCACCAAGCTGGAGGATGAAAAAGCACAAGGAGATAAACCAGGAGTGTCAGGAGATAAGACACATGCAAGGAGGGGATGAAGTTGGGCATCCCTCCCTCCCTCCGTCCATCCGTCCATCCATCCGTCCATCCGTCCATCTCTTCCTCCGGCGTGGCTTTCGACGTTTTTTCAGCTGTGTCCTAACAAGCTGGCACCATTCCTGCCCTTGCCCTTGGAGAACCACCCCGGGCCTTTTTTATTTTGCTCTTGAGCTTCGGGTGAGGGAGCAGGAGAAGCCACCATGGCGGCTAAAGGAGGCTCTGCTTGTTCCACTGCAGGGGGAAATACGAAATCCCATCAAGCCGCCTTGCTTATTAGAGAGATCTCGGCGAGCTGCTCATTATGCATAATGCAAATTCCGAATGTGACCGGGCGCTAATTAGCAGAGCTGGAACTGTAATTAAACGCTCCCGGGCCGCGCGGTGGTTTCTGGCACAAAGGGGAAGGAAGCTGCACGGTTTCAGAACCCGCAGCTCCTCGACATGCCCAGGGTGACCAGAGAGGACCTCGCTGGCCTGGGGCAGCTCCACCTGCTTGCCCTCCAGCCCTTCCAGCGCTGAAGACTGGCTTTGGGGTTGTGGAATGGGGCATTGAGGAGCCGCTGGGTTTCTTGAGCCCCTTCACAGGAGCCTCCCGCTTCCTTCAACTGTCTTCCTTGCCCTGGAGCCACCAAGATGTATATTTGGGTGGGGGGAGGTGATTTGGCTGCTCTTCAATGGTCTTGTGGGGCAGCCTCAGAGGTGATGGAGAGCTAGGGATGGGCTCCTGTGGGAGCTGTCCTGCTGGTGGGAGGTCATTGGCGGCGCACGGGGAGAAAAGCTATGGAGCACGAGCTGTGCTGCTGGCAGAGGAGACCTTGTGGTCCAGCCACTGCTGCTCGAATCCTCCAGGCCACCTTTAACACTCAGTGGAGTGGATACTCTCTGATAAGCTGTCTAGGGAGAGGATGGATGCAGGAGGACAAGGAGAGGGCTGAAGGCACATAGGCAGAAGGTGTTCTGTGTTCTGCCAGAAGAGCAAATCCACTTGCCCTGGCAGAACCAGAAGATCTCTGAGTTCTCTGTGCAGGTCACATTTGGTGTCCCCTGCTCGCAGCCACCCCCATGGGAGCAGGCAGAAGTCTCTGAGCAGATGTGATGTCCTCTCTGCTCCTCTGCCTAGAGATTTGCTTCACGCACCTTCTCAATTTGCAGACAGTGTGTGTGTTAGTGAGGATGTGGATGTGGAGAGGTTTCGTGGGGTCATGGGTTGGTGGGGAGATGGGACATTCCAGCCACCCACTGTGGCTGCATTGGCCAAGAAGAGCCAGCAGCGAGGCTGGAAGTGGTCATGGGTGTGACTCTGCTCTTGGTGACCAGCAAGCTTGGCCTCTCCAGGGTTACAGTCATCTCTCCTCAGCAGAGGCTGAGGAGGACATCTCTTAATGTAGTGCTGGGTGGTCTAGAGGGATCTTTGTCTGCTTGAAGCAGAAAGCCAGGTCAAGGCTTGCTGATGACTTGATAAGTTTCCTCAGTCTTCTTCTCTTTTGAGGTCACTCAGGACCTTACCAAGATCACCAGGCGTGAGCAGAGGATGAGCAGCTAGCCCCAAAACTGCTGCACGTCCTCATGAGCCAAGGCGAGGAGACGACTGACTGTGGCTGGCTTGGCTGATGACCCCTGAAGGACAGGAATGTCTCCACCCTACCTTCCTTTGGCCAGCAGCAAGCTCAGCCCACTGACCATCCTTCTCCTAACCCTGCTGCGAGCTGCTGGCGTGGCAGAGCAGCCAAGGACCTTGGATTGTCAGCGGCAGGGTGGCGTGGCCATGGTTGCACTTGGCACGGGGGTTTGTTGGCTTTCCAAGCCCGGCGCTGGCCGTGAGCTGTGGTTTCCATGAGCAAGGAGAGTGTGGTCGGCTGGGCTGGGCTGGGCTCTGAGGCAGATGCTTGCTCAGAGGAGAGGGACGTGAGCTGAACGGTGGTCACAGGGCAGATTTGGGAGGAGGAGGATATTGGGTTTCATGGGTGCTGCAGGGAGACCGCTACTCGTTTGTCCTGTCCAGCCAGTTGAGCAGAAGCCTGTAATTTTTTTTTTCCTTCTAATGCACCATCAAGTCCAAAGTCATTGACCGTATTAACATCTGAGCAGCAGCCAGTAGGCATCCTCACCAGGGATGGTTACACTGGCCAAAGCCACCAGGGCAGGAGCTTGGCACAATCCCTTCCAAGCAGGAGAGCAGAGATCTCCTGTGGAAGAACTTTTGGGTGTGATCTCTATGACTACCCAGCGCCAGCTCTTCAGGGTCACGTGGGCGTGGGCACGCCAGGGTGGGAGAGACCTGCGAGATCCTCGTCCTCCAAACGGGGCGTGAAACTCAAACTGCCTGCTGGCACAGGCATCGAGAAGGTGGCAGCCTTGGGCTCGAGGTTCTCCAGGAATGCAGATGCCTGTTGATACTTGTTCTCCTTCCCGTATTCCCGAGGGTGACCGACGTGTTTCTCCTTCCCCGCAGATGGAATCTCCGGTCTCCACGCCCGCTGTGCTGCCCTTGCACCTCCTCGTCCCCGTCGTCAACAGCGACATCTCGTCGCCCTGCGAGCAGATCATGGTGCGCACGCGCTCGGTGGGGGTGAACACCTGTGACGTGGCCCTGGCCACTGAGCCCGAGTGCCTGGGCCCCTGCGAGCCCGGCACCAGCGTCAACCTGGAGGGCATCGTCTGGCAAGAGACGGAGGACGGTAAGGGAGTGGGCCCAGAGAGGGGCAGCCGAACTGAGGGGGCGCTGGGGAATGTGTTTTTTTGAGGAGCAGCTGAGGGACCTGGGGGTGTTGAGTCTGGAGAAGAGGAGAGGGAGACTTTCTGGCTCTCTAGAGCTCCCTGAAAGGAGGATGGAGTGAGGTGGGGGTTGGTCTTTCCTCCCAGGTTACTAGTGATAGGATGAGAGGAAATGAACTCAAGTTGAGGTTTTGATTGGATCTTAGAAAGAACTTCTTGCCTGCCCAAGTGGCGAGGCCTTGGCTCAGGCTGCCCAGGGAGGTGCTGGAGTCCCCATCTGTGGAGGGGTTTAAAAAACATGTAGATGTGACCCTTTGGGACGTGGTTTAGTGCTGGGTTGATGGTTGGACTTGATGATCTTAGAGGTCTTCTTGAACCTCAATGATTGTAGGATTTTGTGTCACCAGAGAGCTTTTTGCTCTCCTCTGATGTCATTTTGGAGTCACAGTAATCCCTTCCTTCCTGCATCCCCACCACATTGCTTGGTGGCACCTCCTCAGCTTCCCTCCCCCCACCACCCATCTAGGTGGTCAGGACAGAGGAGCTGTGTGAGAGTTGGACTTAAGCTGTCCAGAAAACGGGCCCGAACTTTCATCAACCCAAAAATACACGCCGCCATTTCTCTGCCTTTCTACAAGAGCCAACTTGTTGCGGAGGTGCCGGCGGAGAGGCAGGAACTCCACAGAGTTGATTTCATTTCTCCTTGGCAACCCTCAGGTCTGTCACAAAAACGCTCAAACCCTGGGAGGTGGCAGAAATCTTCTGCTGGATTAAAAAAAAAAACCAATGGGGCTTTCAAAATGGGCTCGGTGGGAGATGGGGCTCTCATCTCTCTTGCCAAACCAATCAAAGGTCTTTTTTTTTTTTTTGGCTCTTTCTACTGGAGCACCTCTCATCTGCACGCAGCTTGGTTTGCTTCCCCACGTCCTTTGATGGGTCTTCATTGCTGTTGGGGCTCTGCCAAGGACTGTGGGGATGAATAGGTGGCTCAGTGGACCATGGCGAGTGCTGGAAGCTGCCTGTTCCTCCAGCCTCGGGCTGCTGGAGGTTCCTGCTCCATGAGGCTCAGGTTGAGCTCCTCATGTTTGTGTCTGGCTTCAACTGGGGTCTGGAAGCAGAGAGGTGAGAATAAGAAGCAACAGTGGGGGCCAGGTGATGGTTCATCTTAGACCTAAGAGCTCCTGCTCTTCTATCACCATAGTGTGTGGAGAATGAAGCCGTCTGCCGTGTCTCCTCACTGTGACTGTCTGTGTGACCTCCCATGGAGGCTGAACAACTGGAGCCCATGTTCCCATGAGCTGCTACCATGGGGGTTCCATTCTTTGGGAAGATGAGGATGGGCCCAGTTTCCTCCCTCCCTACTGGGAAATTGGTTTTGAAACTAGTTGGGGCAGGACTGAGCGCTGCAATGGTCCCCGATGTGGAGGTAACCCGAGCTCTTTGGTTAGAAGGGACCGTGCTGGAGGAGTCTGGGATAAGGACCTCCACAGTCTTGTGCCCTCTTTACTTCACCATCCATTCCAGATGGAGAAACCCACCTGGGTTGAGCCCACCAGGAGCAGTAAATGCATTTTTTCTGCTGCTCCAAAGCAGAAGGACACCACATGTTGTGAAATCAGGCCTGAGGATCCTCTTCTTCGAGCTAGGCTTGCTGGTGGGGACAAGGAGACCTAAAGCAGAAGGGGTCTGGAGCCCTGCTCTGCACCTCCCATGCCTGGGGCATATGCTGGGGGGATCTGCTCCCAGGAAAGTCTTCTGTGTGCTGGCCCTGCTTGTTTGGTGTCTGCAAGGAGCCTGATCCCTCTACAAGCTGCAGCACCGTCACCTGGGGAAACTGAGGCACAGCTGAGCTGTGTTGGGAGTGCAGAGGAGCATCAGCACCCCCCACTTTTGGGGCTGCACACCTATCCCCTCCCACCTCCCCGGCCCCACCAGTGTGCCATTCTGGTCTGATTTCCCACAGAGCTGCAGAGCTCATGCAAAATCCCAGGACTGCTGGAGACCCCCACGGACAACGGCAAAGCTGATGAGAACTTGGACTTTTTTTTTTGGGTGGAAATCAGGAGAAAAAGCTCATGATGGGCAGAGGAACCCACATGGCCGTGCCAGGAGGGATGAACAAAGGCAGAGAGCGCAAGAACATCCTCCCGCAGCCAATTCCTGGTTTGGAGGCAATGACATTGAGAGTGGTTTCTGGTTTCTCCTCCTCTTTCTCCTGCTTCTCACCCCACTGAGAAGCTGTGGGGCCCATCTGATGTGTCCCTCCACATCACCTGTGGCTTCCACAGCCACCGTTTGGGAGTGTGCCTCGGAGGCACCCCGCGATTTTTCGCAGCCCGGCTATTTTCAGTCTGCAGTAATTGGATGAACTCGTGCAGAGATCCCACTCCGCCGACGATTGCTTGGTTGCCACCGTCAGGAGCAATGACTTCTCATGGCCAGCCCTGCTTTTTCCTGCTGTGATGCGTGGTCATTGCTGGTCTGCTGCGCCTCTTGGGTTCTAGCATAGTGGTGGCTCTCATCCTCGAGTAAAAGATCGAGGTGAAACCATCCCTATCTCCATCCTGGCATCTGTCTCCTGCCTTCCCATTGGTAATGGTGGGGTCAGAGGTGATGCTGGAGGAGATGCTGGATCTGACTGACCAAGGCGGGAGCTTGGACAACAGCAGGCAATGAAGTTGGGGAAGGATCTAGAGCCCAAGTGTGGTGAGGAGCAGCTGAGGGACCTGGGGGTGCTGAGCCTGGAGCAAAGGAGGCTCAGGGGAGACATTCTGGCTCTCCACAGCTCCCTGACAGGAGGTTGGAGTGAGGTGGGGGTTGGTCTCTTCTCTCAAGGATAGGACGAGAGGCAATGGGCTAAAGTTGCTCCAGGGGAGGTTTTGATTGGATCTGAGGAAGAATTTCTTTGCTGGAAGAGTAGTGAGGCCTTGGCCCAGGCTGCCCAGGGAGGTGGTGGAGTCCCCAGCTCTGGAGGGGTTCAAAAAACGTGTGGATGTGGCCCTTTGGGACGTGGTTTAGACATCATGGTAGTGTTGGGTTGACAGCTGGACTTGATCTTGGAAGGTCTTTTCAAACCTCAATGATTCTGGAATCCGTGTGTTCGCTCTCGCAGCATCTGTCAGCTTTGGAGGCTGGTTTATCTGTGGGTGAGCCACATTCTGCTCCAGACAGGAGTCCTGAGCATGGCCACGTCCCTCAGGCGCGGCTGAAGCTGTCCCAGGTGACACCAGCTGGAACTCCTGCTTTAGCAGGATTAAAGGACTTGTTTACAAGGAGGCTCTCAAGCTGCAAGCTGCTCTGCTGCACTTCCCTGGGAGCTCAGCTTGTTTCTGTTCCTCTGCCTCCCATCTTAAAGAGCGTGAGGATGGAGATCTGGGCTCCTTACAGGTGGTTCTGCGGGCTCGGGGCTGGGGCTGTGTTTTGCTCGCCCTGCCAAGGTCCCTAAAATCTTGGAGGCATTGGTGGTGACTTGGAGCAGGATCAATGCAAGCTGGATCCCTGCTCCTCCTTGTCGGTGCAGGTGGGATGTGGGGCTACACCAGCTCTGGAGCTGAAGCTTGGGGGCTTTGGCTTTGCAAAGCAGGGTGGGGAAATGTGTCCTGAGACCTGGGGCATGTTTCCCCCTGAGGTGGTGGCTCCTGGTGCCCACAACCCTGGTCCGCACCACCAACCCACCATTAATTCTTCCTGATTATGGGATGCTGGGTGCTTTGCACCCAGGTTTAGGTGATTGTCAACTGCTTGAGAGCTTCATGGTCATCACCTTCTCGTGAAACCAGGGGGGATGGAGTGATCCCAGGGGGATTTCTCCCCTCCAGGAGCACCTTCAGGCTCGGGGAACACGAGGGCATCTCCTCCTCGCTGCCTGCCCTTGCCCTGCTCATCCTCCTGCCATGGGAGGGGGACCTGACGGGTGGAGAAAAAGCTGCTTAGGATCTATCCCCAGGGTTTAAATTGTCCTGGGCTATTGTTGGAGGATTAGGAGGGGATTTGGGGTGATTCGTTGCAGCGGGTTAAATACAGGCTGGTGTGTGTTGGAGGGTTGATGCTACAACAGGGAAGGGAGGAACGGACTGGCTGATGGCTTCACCCCTTCATCTGTCAGCCCTCGGCAGCTACTTGGTCCTGCTGCAGCTCCACAGAGGTGTCCTGCCTATGGTGGCTTTGGGTTGGGGCGCAGGAGGCAGCCAGCAGCTTCTCTAGGTCTTAAGGTGGGACAGGTTCCTGCTGGCCGAAATCAGCTGTGTTAGGTGGTGTGGAGGTAGAAGGTCTCACCTTCTAGAAGGTAGGACCTGGCCTCTCTGGCTTACCAGGGTGACCTGGCTGTAGGTGTTGGCACCATGTCTTCCAATGTTCAATGAGCACCCAACATTCTCCAGAAGAAGGAAGAGAGCTGCCAAAAGGCCAGCGGGCTCCACTCCCACCAGATCAGTTCTGTGGTGGTCGGGGTGGTCCATGGCAGGAGGAAATGGCCATGTAACTGAGGGATGCTGTGGAAGATCCTTCCTCCAAGTAGAGAGGCTGAGAGTCCATGTCCTTGGTGCGAGTGTGAGCCAGAATAGAATCCTAGAATCACTTTGGTTGGAAAAGACGTCTAAGATCATTGAGTCTCAACCATTAACCCTACTCTGCCAAGTCCACCTCTAAGCCATATCCCCAGGTACCACATCTCCATGGCTTTTAAACACCTCCAGAGATGGTGACACCACCACCTCCCTGGGCAACTAGGCTGCTGCTCTTCTCTTCTTGGTGTGAAAAGCCCTGAACCATCATTTTTTTCCAAACGCCCAATGCCTTTGCTCTGTGATGGGAGGAGATGTGGCCCCATGGGTGGTTCTACAGGCAGGAGGTGTCTCTACACAGGGCTTATGAGTGTCCCGGAGGGTTGCTGGAGCAAAGTGACATGAGGGAATGAGGGTGGTTCCCCCAAGGTTGGGTTTTCCTACCAGGGGTGGTCGCCTGCATGGGGATGCTGGGCTCAGCTTGCCATCTAGTGGCAAGAACAAGCCTTCTCTGGAGGGCCATGGGATTCATGGCCACACACGAGGGTGGGGGCGGTCACAACGCTGCTGGTGCGGTCTGCAGCTCCACGTTGGGCTCCACAGCCTTGCTGGGAGTTGTTTCTCTTCAGCTCCGTAGAGATGGTGCTTCACTACTCTACCCGAGTGCACATGGAGCCAAGGTGGATCTTCAGCCCCCCTTCCCATCCCAGATCCTGCAGCCTTTTGGGGTTTGCTGCTTTTAGCATCCCCATGGAAAGAGGGAAGAGCCCCGAGCAGCCCAAGGAGGAGAGGCTGGGTGGATGCCGTCAAGAGGGGACGAGCTGGGGGGTCTCCAACTCCCTTCTTGGTGTCCCTCCAGCCCAGAGCCTGGGGTGTCATCTCTTCTGAGAGCCTGACACCCTTTGTCCACCATTCTCCTGCCCTCAAGCCGAGCTATTCCTCCTGCCTATCTAAGGGTACATCCCCCTTTGCCCTGATGCTCAGGGAGACACCCTGGGCTCACGCCTGGCCCCATCTCACCTTCTTCTCTGGCCTTGCAGGTATGCTGGTGGTGAATGTCACCTGGAGGAACAAGACGTACGTGGGGACCCTGCTGGATTGCACGCAGCACGACTGGGCACCTCCCCGGTAAGCGGGCGGTGGGCTTTGGCAGCAGAAGGCAACCCCAGCCTCCTAGGGTCCCCGTGGCACCCGGTGCCCTCTTCCCCGTGCCCGTGGGGTATCTCTGGCATCTCGGCATCTCCTCCTTGCCCAGCCAGGCTGCTCCCGTGGCTCTTCACTCCCTCATCCTGGAGCCTGGAGATATGGTCGAGCCTTTGCTGGTGGACCTCTCAGGTTCCTCTTAAGCGGTCGGGGATGGGGACGAGCCTGCGAGGGGAGGAAGGGGGGTCCTCACCAGAGCCCATCGTGACCATCTCACCCCAAACACCTTGTCCTCCACCCGGCAGGTTCTGTGACTCTCCCACCAGCGACCTGGAGATGCGCAACGGCCGGGGCAGGGGCAAACGCGTGCGCCCCAACAGTAACACGCCTGTCGCCGAGGCGGCCGCCGCCTCCGACACCAAAGGGACCAGCAGTAGTAGTAAGACCCGGGCGGGAGCCAACAGCAAAGGGCGCCGGGGAAGCCAGAACTCCTCGGACCACCGCACGCCGCCCGGCGGGGCAGCCGAGGACGTGAAGGCCAGTCCTTCGTCTGTCACCAAGAGGAAGAGCAAACCCCTCTCTGACATGGAGCTCAACTCCAGCTCGGAGGACACCAAGGGTAGCAAACGCATCCGCACCAACTCCATGGGCTCGGCGGCCGTCCCCCCCGCCACCGTCAAGGTAGAACCGGCCGTCCTTGACCGCAACTGCCCCTCTCCCATCCTCATCGATTGTCCCCACCCCAACTGTAACAAGAAGTACAAGCATATCAACGGGTTGAAGTACCACCAGGCCCACGCGCACACGGATGACGACAGCAAGCTGGAGGCGGACGTGGACAGTGAGTACGGCGAGGAACCCGCCCTCCACACCGACGTGGGGAGCTGCAATGGGGCCGCTGTCAGTCAGAAGGGCTCGCTCTCCCCAGCTCGCTCGGCCACCCCCAAGGTGCGCTTGATGGAACCCCACAGCCCGTCCCCGTCCGGCAAGTTTGGCGCCAAGGTCTCCTGCAAGAAGAAGCTGGGTGGGGAAGGAGACACTGACCCAGGCACCCTGTCCAATGACGGCTCTGAGGATGGTCCCTCGGTGGTCGATGAGACCAGCAACGATGGTTTCGACTCGTTGGAGAAGCGAAGCGTCGATAAGGACAAGGCCAAGAAGGCAGCCGGTGCTAAGCCAGAGAAGGTCCCTTCCAAAAGCTTGAAGTCTGCCCGACCCATCGCGCCAGCCATCCCCCCACAGCCCATTTACACCTTCCAGACCGCCACCCTCACCACAGCCAGCCCCGGTTCCTCCGGGGGCCTGGCCACCACCGTGGTCCAAACCATGCCCAACAGCCCTCAGCTCAAACCCATCCAGCCCAAGCCGACGGTGATGGGAGAGCCCTTTGCAGTCAACCCTGCCCTCACCCCTTCCAAGGAGAAGAAGAAGAAGGACAAGAAGAAGAAGGAGCCCAAGGAGGCGGAAAACCCTTTGACTCCAGGCAAAGCCTGCAGAGCGGAGGAAGGCAAAAGCCCTTTCCGTGGGGACTCCGGCGAGCTGGGGGTGAAAGGGGAGGGGCTCCTTAACGGTTCCTCGGACCCCCACCAGAGCCGTCTTGCCAGCATCAAGGCCGAGGCAGATAAAATCTACAGCTTCACCGACAATGCCCCGAGCCCCTCCATTGGTGGGGCCAGCAGGTTGGAGAACGCCAACCCGGCCCAACCCCTGACCCCGCTGCACGTCGTCACCCAGAATGGGGCGGAGGCGAGTTCGGTGAAAACCAACAGCCCGGCCTACTCGGACATCTCTGATGCTGGGGAGGATGGGGAGGGCAAGTTAGAGAACGTTAAGGTGAAGGATCCAGAGCAGCTGGTCAAGGAAGGTGCCAAGAAAGCTCTTTTCCCCCCACAACCGCAGAGCAAAGAGTCTCCCTACTACCAAGGCTTTGAAACCTACTATTCCCCTGGTTACCCCCAAGCGAGCCCAGGGCCCTTGAACCCCGGTGGCCAGCCCACCACTGAGGCTCAGGCCCTGAAGCTGAAGAAGGACGAGGAGCAGGAGAACGCAGAGGTGAAGGTGAAGAGCGAAGGCTGCGAAGAGAAGAAGGCGGAGCTGGGTGGCTCCAGCCAGCAGCCCTCGGTCATCCAGCAGCGCCCCAACATGTACATGCAGTCCCTCTACTACAACCAGTATGCCTACGTGCCCCCCTATGGCTACAACGAGCAGGGCTACCACGCTCACCTGCTGAGCACCAACCCTGCCTACCGCCAGCAGTACGAGGAGCAGCAGAAGCAGCGGCAGAGCCTGGAGCAGCAGCAGCAGCAGCAGCGAGGGCTGGAGAAGAAGACAGAGCTGGGCTTGAAGGAGAGGGAGGCGGCGCTCAAAGAGGAGTGGAAGCAAAAGCCACCCATGCCCCCGACGCTGACCAAAGCGCCAAGCCTCACTGACCTCGTCAAGTCGGGGCTGAGCAAGGCCAAGGAGCAGGGGGGTCCCGACATGGCCAAATCCGTCATCATCCCCAAGCTGGAGGACTCTTCCAAGCTGTCTGGCAGCCAGGTGGCCGAGGGGCTCAAGGTGAAGCTGAGCGAGGCCAGCCACCTCGGGAAGGAGACTGCCGAGACCAAGGCCAGCTCTGAGTGTGGCCGGCAGGCGGAGGTGGACCCTGTGCTCTGGTACAGACAGGTAATGCCCGCCCTCAGCCCTGCCTGGTGCTGTGCTCCCTCATGGAGGAAGCTCCTCACTGTGGTTTGGCTGCAGGAGGTGGCTGGGGCCATCGCCTCAGAGAGCATGCGTCGGCCTCTGCTCGCGAGGGGACTCCGTGGGGTCCCCTCAGGGACAGCAACAGGATGGGGCTGGGAGGAGGCCGTGGAGGGGCCGAGGAGAACCTGGGGAAGGAGAGTGAGGTTTGCTGGTCTCCTCCAAATCCAGGGTGGGCTGGGGGGAGGCGGCTGCTCTGACTGATGATGGTTGGCTGGTTCTTGCAGGAAGCCGAGCCCCGGATGTGGACCTACGTGTACCCGGCCAAGTACTCGGACATCAAGATGGAGGATGAGCGGTGGAAAGAGGAAAGGGACCGAAAGTTGAAGGAAGAAAGAACCCGAAGCAAAGAAGCTGCATCCAAGGAGGACGGGAAGGAGAGCTCCAGCTCTGAGTGCAAACTGACCCCCACTGAGGAAGCTCGCATGGTGGGGAAGGACCCCAGGCCCAGCGTCCATGTCCCTGTGTCCTCACCCCTCACCCAGCACCAGTCCTACATCCCCTACATGCA
>NW_008614326.1:0-1525 GCF_000691845.1 Merops nubicus | reverse complement strand
CAACCACCCCAGCTACCGCGCCATGCCCACCGTCATGATGCAGAACTACCCAGGTAGGAAGCTCGGGACCTCTCTGGGGTCTTCTCGGGGACGTTCCTCCCTGGCCTGCCCCCGCTTCTGGAGCAGGGGAGGGCCGTGGGACATCCTGTGCAGAGCTTTGTGCTCCCACTGTGGCTCCTTGAGGGCTCCTTGTGGGCTCCTTGTGCCCTGATATCTTCTTCTCCCCTGCCTAGGATCATACCTCCCCTCCAGCTACTCCTTCTCCCCATACGGGAGCAAAGCGTCTGGGAGCGATGACGGTGACAAGTCGCGGGCCAGCCCCAGCGTGAGCTGTAAATCCAGCTCGGAGTCCAAGGCCTTGGACATCCTGCAGCAGCATGCCAGCCACTACAAGAGCAAATCGCCCACGGTGAGGGTCTGCAGAGCAGTGGCTTCGTCCAGTTCTGGGCGTCGGGATGGTCCTTGAATCCCATAACTAGCCCGGAGCGACTCTGCCTGCCCGGCCGCTGGAGGAGACCCAGGGCCATGGGACGGTCCCACAGCATGAGGCCTTTGGGATGGAGGAGGCCAACCTCTGGACAAGGCTGCTCCAGAGAAGCACCAGAGATCCTCCAGGCCCTGCAGCACCTGGACCACCCTTGTCCTCAGCCCTGGAGCTGGTGGGTGGGATGCAGGGGCTGTCTCAGTCCTCTGCAGCACAGGGTGACAAGCTCCTCTGTGCTGAGCTGGGAGGTGGAGCTTTGAGATGGTGAGGAAAGAGCTGCCCTCAGACAGGACCTGCATCCTCCGCAGTGCTTTGGGGCTGATCACCAGCCATGCTGTTGTCTCCTAGCAGTGTTGTGGGGAGAATCTGGGCAAATATGGGGGAGATGTAGAATCACAGAATTGTTGTGGTTGGAAAAGACTTTTCAGATCATTGAGTTCAACTGGTAGCTCAGCACTGCCAGGTCCCTACTGACCCATGTCCCTCAGCACCACATCTGCACAGCTTGGAAACCCCTCCAGGGATGGGGACTCCACCACTGCCCGGGGCAGCCTGGCACAGCCCTGGACAACCCTCAAGGGGAAGAAATTGTTCCTCAGGGCCAACTTAAATCTCCCCTGCGACAACTTGAAGCTGTTTCCTCTTGTCCTGTTGCTTGTTCCCTGGGAGAAGAGCCTGACCGCCACCTGGCTCCAGCCTCCTGTCAGGGAGCTGTGGAGAGCCAGAAGGTCTCCCCTGAGCCTCCTTTGCTGCAGGCTCAGCATCCCTGGGTCCCTCAGCTGCTCCTCATTGGGTGCTGACCCCTGCCCCAGCAGCTTCGTTGCCCTTCTCTGTACCTGCTCCAGCCCCTCAAGGTCCTTCTTTGAGTGACAGGGAGAGGGATGATGGATCCTGATGGGACAACCTCGAGTGTAGCTGGTGTTAGCCGGGAGCATCTGGTAGCACCTCTCATTGTACCTCTTCTTTCTCCTCTCCAGATAAGCGAGAAGACGTCTCAGGAGCGGGACCGTGGCAGCTGCGGGGTGGTGGGGGGCGGCGGGG
>NW_008614325.1:2569-13130 GCF_000691845.1 Merops nubicus | reverse complement strand
TGGGTGTCACTGACACCCCCTCAGCACGTGTAGGTGACGTGGGTGTCTGCTGACACCCCCTCAGAACCACCAGCCTGTGTAGGTGACATGGGTGTCCCTGACACCCCCACAGCACGTGTGGGTGTCTCGGGTCGCTGCTGGCATCCCCTCAGACCCACCAGCATGTGTAGGTCATAGGGGTGTCTGCTCACACCCCCTCAGCATGTGTAGGTGACGTGGGTGTCTGCTCACCCCCCCTCAGCACCCCTAGCACATGTAGGTGACATGGGTGTCTGCTGACACCCCCTCAGCCCCACCACCTCGGCCGAGGGTGGCAGGAGGGTGTCGCAGCCCCTCAGGACGCCGGGTGTGGTGCCACAGCCATGTCTGACCCCCCAGCTCCGCCTCCCGCTGCTCTCAGTGCGGCCTGGCCCCACAGGGTGCCCCAGCCGCCGGCTGAGGCCCTCGGAGCCACCCGGCAGGGTGGGAAGCAGGAGCCCCCCAGGGGTGCGTGGTGGGCTGAAGCTCTGAGTACAAGGGACATGGATTGTGGGGGCTTTTATTGATCCATGCTCTAGTTTCTCTGTTTCTTGGGTTGGCCACATGAGAGCTGGTGTTTCATCCACCAAACCTCTGAGCTGCAGCCAGCCTACAGGCATACCCTAGGCTTTAATCCTAGGGATTAAGAAATATTAACCGTATTATTTTCACGTGACAAATGCAGAGTATTTTTTTAAACAAGCAAAACGCCTCAGAAAACCTTGTATATGCCTTAGGACTTCCAAAACCTAAGGGTCAGCCCATACCTCCTCATTATTTTCAGTTATTCTCACACAACCAGCCAGCCTCCTGAAGTTGCTGCCAGGAATCCGTGTATTTTGCATGGAATTTTCCAGGTGATTTAGTGTGGACCTTACTGGTGTGCCAGTCAGGTTCCTGTGACTGGTTATTTTCGTTCCTGGCCAAGGTACAGCTAGATCCCTGCAGTAAAGCCAATAGTAGGCAGAGATTAGAAATTGCCCAACTTCAAAGAACTGCAGGATGAGAACGCACACGTCTGCATGGGTTTTAAAAGGAAAGGTGGTTGGGGTGACACAGACTTAAAAGCTCTAGACACCCTCATTTACCTAATAAATTCCACACCTTCTCTAAAGATCTGTCCTCCCGAGGGACACCGCTGAGGATCCCAGCATTGGTAGTTAAGCGGTGACCTTTGCAGCGTGAGGCCAAGGCAGGAGGGAGCTGAGCTGAGCAAATGAAGATGTAGCTGAAAAAAAAAAAATAAAATTGTGGAGTCTGCAAGATGCTGAAGGAATAAGAATATCTTCTGTTCACCTGAAATATTTTCTTTTTCTTCAGAATTTATGATGATTTTGGGGGAAAAAATTTCACGATTCACATTAAGAGATATTAATGGATGTTAAACAGGATTTGTTGGTTGGAAGACAGCTACTGTTTTGCTCAGGCTGTAAGGATTCCAAAATATGTTACAAATACGAGGGTCCTAAGCCACTGCATGAAGAGTGGAGGCAGATTCAAGGCTCTCTGTCGTGCTTTATCAGCTTGCTGTGGGTGGTCAGCTGCTTCTGCATGTCCCTTGTTGTTTCAGCCGTGAAAGCTTCCAGAGGCACACGACCTGGCAAACAGATGTGCAACAGGCAGCAGCCCGTCTCCTCCACCAGTCATGTTTTCCATGAACTGATAAATGATTATTTTACTCTGGGGAACAAATCCAATTTTCTAATTCACCCACTGGAACAAAATAGTGCGAGAGCACTTTTAGGGCTGAAAACAGCAACGTGATGCCCTCTCTTCCTGTGTTGCAAAGACATCACAGACACTTCCTACATGGGCTGCAAATTTTGTGCAGAGTAAATTTCATCTGTAACGTGTTGTCAGGCAACAGACTTGTGATTTACTATCAGCTACTTCCAGATCCAGAGGGTGGGGGGTCCAGAACATCTCCCCTGAGCCTCCTTTGCTCCAGGCTCAGCACCCCCAGCTCCCTCGGCTGCTCCTTACCAGACCTGGTCACTAGACCCTTCCCCAGCTCTGTTGCCCTTCTCTGGGCCTTGCTCATGGCCCTCAATGTCCTTCTTGGAGTGAGGGCCCAAAACTGAGCCCAGGATTCAAGGTGTGGGTGGAGTACAGGGGTTGGTCCCTGCCCTGGTGCTGCTGGCCACATTACTGCTGATACTTCTGTCTAAGCTCAATGATAAAACTCATTAGATTAAGTTAACAGAACGTTCGTGTCATCCACCTCAGATTATGAGACTCTCCAAAATGCCGTGTGCTGTGAGCAGAAAGGCAGCACTGAGCACTAGTCTGTGGATCCTGGGGGTCCCTGCACCCCTTCGTGCAGAGCACTTAGAGCAGTGCCCCTGCTGGCACCGTGGCTGGCAGGGTATTTCTGCCACCTGGGCAGAGCCCCTCTGCAGACAGCCACACCAAAGGGAGAGAACACATCCAGCCAGGATCAGCTCACCCCTTCCTGGGGGG
Source organism: Merops nubicus (assembly GCF_000691845.1). Classification (NCBI taxonomy): domain Eukaryota; kingdom Metazoa; phylum Chordata; class Aves; order Coraciiformes; family Meropidae; genus Merops; species Merops nubicus. The sequence goes on along the minus strand of NW_008614325.1, from coordinate 10,652 downwards.
GGGTCTAGGTACCTCCTGGGAATTCTCTGCAGGTTGGAGGCTGCACAATAGAAGTGCTGGGTTCACCCAGTGACGCAGCACGTCCTTCCAAAGGCATTTGGAGGTGCAGTGTTTGGCATTTATTTTAATTACAAATTACCTAAATTACCAAAGCTCTGTAATAACATCACGTGGTATATGGCTGTACCCTCGGATGAAACATAAAAGTTCATAATGTTTGGATAATGAAGGAAAAATGACTCTTACTGCTATGAAGGACAAAAGCTTCAGATTTTCCCATGCCTGTCCAGGAAAACATTGACATCACAAATGGTAGCAGGGAGTATTTAATCAGTGTTGTACGGAGCCAAACCAGCACTGACCAGCAAGGGGGGATGTATGTGGGGACGTTCTGTTTCACCTGGTGACCTCCAGGCCCTCAGTCATCCCAGTGAGCTACGTGTGTCATTGGGATCCTGCAACCCAGCGTCACGTGCCACCCCTGAGACACCTGCAGAGGGTTCTCCTCCATTGCTGCCAGAAGGACATTTTCTAAATCATAGGCTCATACAATGATTTGGACTGAGAAGCACCTTTGAAGGTCACCTAGGACCAGGGACATCCCCAGCTAGAGCAGGTTGCTCAGAGCCCCGGCCAACCTCCCCTGGGATGGTGCCAGGGATGGGGCAGCGACCACCTCTCTGGGCAGCCTGGGCCAGGGGCTCAACACCCTCAGGGTCAAAAATCTCTTCCTTCTCTCTGGTCTAAATCTCCCTCTTTTAGTTTAAAACCCCTTTTCCTGTTGCAATGGGCCCTGATAAAGGTCTGTCTTTCTTACAGCCCCTTAAGTAGTGGAAGGCCACCAGAAGGTCTCCCTGGAGCCGCCTTTTCTCCAGGCTGAGCAACCTCAACTCACTCAGCCTTTCAGATCACACTGCATGATTTTTCTGAGCCAATGGGTAAGAAGAGGGGGGGGACATGTCTACCCTTCAGTCTTAAACTTGTGAAAAAAAAACAACAAAAAACAACTAGACCAGGATTGGTATAAACCCACTGGGACTGCCCTCTGGGCACCACAGTGTGGCATCAGGAGGATCCCACCACCCTGGCTGGCCCTTCATCTGCTTGGCAGCTCCCCCGACCTCGCTGGGAGAGCTGCACTCGTTGGTTTCCTCTGCAGGAGGAACACAGGACAGCACACAGAGAGAAAAGCCTTTTTCTCTCCTCCTCGGCTGCACGGCGTGCTGCGGGGCGCTTGTGGAAGGTGCCTGCCACCAAAGGCCACAAATCAGAGATGTCCCAGGTCCCCCGTGGCAGGGAAGGCGGCTGTGCATGTGCTTTTCCACCCCAAACATGGCTTGCCTTTGTATCCCTGAAAAGCCAAGTAATATACTCCTTCCAATTAAGCTGTGATATGAAGTGCACTTTGAAAGTTCTTAATCCATTTTATGGTTCATTAGCTCAGAAAATTTCATGCCCATGGTTAGCTGTATCAAAGAGGACGGAATGCCTGGCACCAATTAGTTCTAATAACGAGCTAAATTGTGCACAGATTTCAGAGCCTGTCATTAGTATGAGAAAATAGGGCAGCTCCTCTCAAAATAGACCATCTTACTGGACATCTCTTTAATTTGTCTCTGGCTAAAGACTACTCCCACCAGCCGATGCAGACAAAGAAGCTAATTGCTCTGATGAGTTCCAGAAGCCTGCTGGGTGGCTCTTCCCCTGCTGCTGAGCGAGGACCCATGGTGAAATAATCGTGTCCGTGCTGCTGGGAGATTTTCATAGCATGGCTTAGGCTGGAAGGGAGATCATCCCACCCAACCTCCCTGCCATGGGCAGGGACACCTCTCAACTAGACTATGCTGCTCAAGGCCCCAACCAGCCTAGCCAGGGAGGGACATCCACAACCTCTCTGGGCAATCTAGCCCAGAGTCTCCCCACCTTTGCACTGAAGAACTTCTTCCTAAGATCTAGTCTAACCCTGCTCTCCTTCAGTATTCTGCATTGTGATTCTGCTGGTTGAACGTGCCTGGTTCATGCTGTCACTTCTGACACTGATTTTCTTTCCAGGAGGATTGAGCTGGCTGTTTGTAAATTGCTGTAGAAGCTGTGGGTGCCTTCTGGGTCTGGGTGCTCTCCCTCGTGGAGGGAGGAGGAAGCTCCCTGAGCTGGGGGAGCTCAGGAGGAGCTGTAGGTGCAGGCTGGCCCTGCCTGGGAGCCTGGCTCCGCAGCAGCCACAGGTGAGGGCTCTTCCCAGCTCTGCATTTTCAAACCCACTTCAAATATTAGTGAAAGAAACAGAGTCAGATGATGGGATGTATGAGGGACGTGCCATCCTCACGTTACAAGCGCTTAAAGGAAAGGGTAAGATCAGCAGGCACCTCTGGAGGGATGGATGTCAAAGTAACCGATGGTTCCTAAACCTGCCACACAGCCTGTAACGCTGCACCTTCCATAGTTTTACTTGGGCCTTGCTTTTTGAAAGACTTTTCAGCTACTGCCACAGTTTAAATACTCACTGAGGAACCCAAAGAAGCAAAGGATGGGTTTCACCGTGTCTTCCCCACAGCTTCCCTGAAAAAGAAACATCTATTGTGCTATTATTGCTTGAGCTAAACCAGAAATGTTCCTTTGCCTTTGAGAGAGAGACGTGCCTTGAAAACTAGAACATAACTCCTATTTTCTTAGAGCTGTTTGCATGCTCCTGGCATGCGTGCCTTTCACTCCTGCCTCTTTTCTGCAGCTCAGAGCAGCATAAACTCTTCAACGCACTGGGGAGGAGGCAGGGAAGGGGAGGGAGGTGCCAGGGAGGGGAACACAGCCCAGCTCCCCGGGGGTGCCCGGGGCTGCCGGCGGCGGCGTGACTCCTGACGTGGGCAGCAGGATCTCATTGCCCAGTCCCACAACTCCTGCGTGCTTCTCTGAGAGACAGATTTGGTCTCTCAAGAGGTGCTTGCTTGCACCCCAGGTTTTCCACGTCTCTGAGAGGACTGCCCATAGGTGAGCCCAGGTGAAAATCCACAGGCTGTCGTGCCACTGAGGCGAGCCGGCGTCAGGTTTGCCGGGGGGCATCGCCTTCCACACACCTCCTTCCCCTTCTAGCAGCCTAGCAGACTGGAAACGTGGCAGCTACGAGGCTGGCAAGCCGTGAGCTTTCCCGTCACTGACAGGGCAAATGCAAACGTTGAGAGTGGCTTTAGCATTTTGATCTGGCAGGTGCTGGCAGAGGCTTCGCAGCGCCAGCGGCTGCGTGCGAGCGCTGACCTTCAGGAATGCTGGCGAACCCCCGCGGCGCAGCAGCAGGAGCATGAATCAGCAAAGGGAGCGGGGAAAAAGTGATGGTTAAAAAGGAGCCTGCTGTTAGCAGGGCGTTTAAAAAAAAAAAAATTTTTTCCAGTCAGATTTATTAGCAGAGACCTTGGCACTTGCACAGACCCCTGAGCAAAAGCCAGGCCCACGCTTGCAGATTTATTGCACAGTCAGGGCCTTCGCCAGCTCAGTCACCGCATTTCACCCTTTCTGTGATTTAGATTTTAAGCCCAACAAGAAACAAAATCATTCTTCCAATGTGAAGTCTGAGCACGAACAGTCTCCAAGGGAAGTTCTGAAAGAAGGGCATAGAGCCCCGGGCCTCCAGCTCTCTGCAGACACGTGTACTACCAAATGCAGAGGAAGCCAGCACCAAGGGGAAGGCTGTAGCAGCAGCTTCTGAGAGGTCCTTGGTTAGGCTGAGCCATGAGCTGCCCACCCAGGCACATGGGGCCGTGGTAAGGAGCTCCTGCTGTTGTCACAGCCACCCACAGTGCTTGGGGCTACCACGAGCCCACCTGGGCTGGTGGTGAGGAAAATAGAGCTCCAGCAGCAGTGCTCAGGCTAGGGGAGCTGCCTGCCCTGGCAGCCCAATCTGGAGGACAGGAGGTGACCCTGTGGGTGGGACAAGCCAGGGGAGGTGTTTTCTCCAGCCTCTGGTTTGAAGTAGGGCTCCCTACCAGCTGCTTGGCAAGAAACCACAGACAGCTCTGCTGCACCCTTCCTGACAAATTTAGGTGCCTACAGTTCAGGCTTCCTTATGTATTTAAGCTCCATCAAGGGACCTTGAGTACCCATCAGCCATGGTCCCTCAGCTCCACCTGGGCTAGGAAGCAGCTTTGAATCCAGCTTCAAAGCACTGACCTCATCCATGCAATCCCACTTAGCTACACTCACAATTTTCTGGCTGCTGTCAGAGCCCACCAAGCAGTCAGGACCTGCCTGACCCATGGTGTCACCCAGCACAGCGTCCCAGAGCCCTGAGCAGGTCAGTCCAATGGGGACACCCAGTGCCCAGCTCCTCTGCATCATCTCCCCTCTTGCTGGCCAGAGGCTGTGTGTGTTTTCCAGCAGCCAGCACTGCTGCCTCTGCCCCTCTTGCCCATTCCCATGTCATGGAGCAGGATTAGGCCTGGCCCAAGTGAGGCATGGTCCTGGTTTCTATAGAGGGCCTGACTGTCCCCAGCAAGAGTTCTCTCATCATGGCTGGGAGGAGATGAAGCCCCAGCTAGAGGTGAGGCTGGCTGCCCACCTCGTCCCCTGCAGACCAGGGCTCACTTGCTTTCTTTGCACATTTATTTTCTCTTTTTCTTTCCCCAGTTTTCTCCCTGGCTGGCGGGTGCTCGTCTGCCTTTGCTTGGCTTTTCCACCAGAGGGGGATGCAACCTCACCAAAAGCGTCCTCCTCGCCCAAAGCCTCACAACCTGCCCTTACCTTCATCCTCACCTTCACCCTCACCCAGGACTGGGCTCCTTGCCCATGGCCCCCCTGCTCCAGCGCTCCCCAGGCACATGGGCACCGTGGGGTCCAGCAGATCTGCTTCTTTATTGCACGTAATAAATCCAAAGGAAGGGATTTGATGTGGGTAAGCTGGTAACAGGAGATGAATGAACACAAGCAGTGATGCAGTGGCCACGTGTCCTCCCTGTTCTCCACGTCCCAGCGTCTTCAGGGTTTTTTCAGCAATGTTGTCATGGACAAGGAGGGGGGGAGATAATCCTGGGAACTGGGTGTCACTTTGAAAGGAGGGAACCAGAGGGACGTTTACTCCCGGCCACAGTACATAATGTACATCAAGCCAGAAGGACAAAGGTGATCTCACTTAGTGCTTTTTCTCTGGTGACATCTGAAGTCCTTCCTAAAGCGCCGTCCAGGCGGGGCAGCTGAGGCAGAGCTGGGAGAAGCTGTGTGCCCAAGGGCAGCAGCCAGTCGGGCACAGATCCCAGGTGCTGGGAGCTGCAGGTCCACTTGCAGGCTGCAGATCAGATCCCATGAGGTGGAGTGTGAGGAGGTGGGGGGTTTTGCTCAGGTATCACTCTGTGCTGAGGTCCTACAGCATCAGCAGGGAGAAGCTGCCCACGCTCTTGCCTTGCAGTGAAAGCGTGTCTGGCTTCTTCCTGACAGGGGAAGAGGCAACATATCTACAGGTACAAACATCCTCAAGTGAACCAAGTCAGTTGGGCTGCACTATTTTCACCATCCAAATACTCAACTCATGGCCTCAGTGCCTCGAAGTCCTCAACTGACCAGGAGGAACTTTACAAATGTCGATGCTGAAACCATTTCTTGACCAGGAGCAGAAGCGAGCACCCACCCTGCTCTGCAGCCTCTCTCGTGTTGGGTTCCCTGTGCTCTTGGTTGTCTTTATTGTCCTTTGTCACCTCCTCTGGAAGGTAATGCTCCCCACTGGCGTTTCGTGGAGCACAGTTGTCTCAGGAAGCTGTGCACCTCACACACCATCACGTCAGCGAGCTGCACTCCAAGGTTATTTCCTATGAAATGCTCCTTCTTCCAGCCATCCAGTTATTTTCTCCTTGGCTAAATCATCCGAAACTAGAAATAGTCTGCAGCCATCCTGCTTCTTCCTGCTTTATATGTGTAAGCAGGAAAGGGAACTTGGGGTTTTACTGCAGTGCCACACACAAAAGCCTGCTGGAGAGCATCCCTCTGATTAGCTCTTATTCTACAGCCAAGAAAACAAAAAAGAATAAAAGTAAGGGAGTGCCCAGCATGTGGTGACTGTGCCTTGCTGCTTCAAGGCTCCTCAGAAAAATCTGCCTGGTTGCTCAGGGACCTCATCAATGGCATATCTGTGCCCATCCCAGTGATTGGTTGATTTTTATCCTCTTTTAAAAATGAGGAAAAAGGCAGAAGCAACATAATGATGTACCAGAAAACTGACGGACTGCCTTTGGCAATAAACCAGCCTGGTTCCTAACCTCGAGGCCTCCCCTTCTCTCAGTGGCTGCTGTTGCAGGCAGGTAAACACCTCTGACGTCCCACCTTGGAGTCCAGGCCACGACAAAGCCCCAAGAGCTTTGTGACTCCAAACAGTGCGTCACGGTGTGTGGAAGTCTGAGATGGAAACATTCGGTTTAGATCTGGGAATTAAATTAGCAAAAGGGATAAAAAAAGAAGGAACAACCCTCACAGCCAAGCACACATCTTTGGCAGAATTCACGACTGGAAAAAAAACGTGAGGATGTGAATTTTGCAGGTAGCTCTGATGTGGGATGGACTGGACCGAACTCCTCCTTCTAAATGCCCTCAACTTGGAGGATTTGGTGCAGATCCAGATTTAAAATTTCCATTGGGGCCTTTCTCATTAAAAGCAGAAGCAGAAGGATCTCATTTTTTCCCTACAGATGCCATACCAAGTACTAATTTTCTCCTTCTGCCTCTGTCTTCTGCCCATTTACCTCTTTATCCATCTTCAGTCTACGTGAGTCTGGGCATAAGGCACTTACAAACCGAGCGGTCTTGGTTCTCCCTAGACACAGGGCACGCTGGTTTCTGAGAAACACAGAATTTAGCATGAATATCTGCACACAGATTTTCTTTTTAATAAGCTTAAAATCCCAAATAAAGCTCATCCCTAGCTGTGGGCACTCAGAAATCGTGTGTAAAACCACAAGAACATAGGAGAGACAGGGTGGAAACGACGCGTCCCTTCTCCCCGCCCCGCCAGGCGAGCACCAGTCATGAGACTCCCACAGCTTAAATCCCTGTTACACTTTCCCACCAGACAAATCCTGCTTTATTAAACTGAAGTGCAAGGGAATTAGCAAAACCACCCGTTTCCTTCACACTATAGTGCATATCAGCAACCTAATCCACACAGCAAAGCTCCCACTGCTCCTGAAACCCCCCAGCTGGGAATTCCCACCAGCAGCTCACAATTACCTTCCCCTTCTGGGGCTGGGGAAGGAGGGGACTGTGCGGGCAGCTGCCCAGCACCATCCTGCAGCTCTCCTGCCCTGGCAGCAGGGTGACCCCAGCCCCGAGGAGAAAAGCACGGCCTGGGTGCTGGGTCAAGGAATTAGACACCAGACTAATTAGCGCTTGGCTTTGCTAGTTGAAAAGGCTCATTTGGCTGACCTGGCCAAATCTTTTGGTCTCCACCGCCGCTGCTGGCTCTGATCGGGTGCCCAGGGAAGGAGGGGGTCCGGGCTGATGGCATGGGGAGGGCTCCCCAGCCCCGCTGCCTGACCTGCCCTTCACCCCCGCCTGGCAGGGGCAGCCCAAAACTCGGATGAAAGAGAAAGGAAGTGCGAGTCGGTGCGAAGCCGGCGTTTCATTTACATGAGATAAGCACCTTCGTGTAGCAACTAGAAGCGAAGGGGAATGGGGGCGGCGGGGAGCCGGGTGTCTTTTGTTACACAAGGCGTGATGGGCCTCGGGGGGAGCAGAGAGCCCCGCCCGGGACAGCCCTGTGCTACAGCCCGTTTCTCAGGAGGGAGGAAGGAAGGAAGGACACGTGAAAAGAAAAATAGCAGTAAATGATCCTGCTTCATCTTTTTTTTTTTTTCCTGTAACCCTTCTGGCCTTACAAACAGGAACTTCATTTTAAACTAAAAATAAAGCCTGATGCCTGTTTCACAGTTGCAGCTGGGTGTTCCCAACTGCGCCGCTGCTTCAGCCCCTGTCTATATGCAGCCTGAGCAAGCCCTGGTAGGAAAGTGCCTCGCTTTGCATTTGCTATATTTACATATCATCGGTTATCGGGAGAACAGGATGTCCCAGGGGAGCTGAAATAGGATACACCACGCTGCATCTCCCGGGCCGTTACGCC
>NW_008614325.1:0-2346 GCF_000691845.1 Merops nubicus | reverse complement strand
GCCGGGCTGGCATGCGGGTGAGCTGCTCTGGCATCCCCAGCCTTCCTCCAGACCAACTCTGACACGTGTGGCTGAGGCAGAGGAGGGCTGAGGGGGGGAAATGGGAGTGGAAAGCTCCTCTTTCTGCCACACCTTTTTGTGCAAGGGCAGAGGAGGTTTATTCTGCCTTCAACAAAATCAGGTCTGCATTTTCCTCCACGGGTCGTTTTTCACACTGAATCCCCAGCAGCTGTCAGGAGTGTTTCAGTACAGGGTGAGGGAGCATTTCCCAGGCACAACAGACCCTGCAAGGCCACGAGCTTGTCTCCCTCAGAAGCATGTTGGATGCCTTGCCTACCTTACCACCTTGGATTTCAATGCCTTTCTCACACGTTGGGCGTAGCTCCCAAGTATTGTGCCTTCTGTACATCACTCCACCTTGATTTCAAACCACTTCAGCTTATGTTTGGGAGTGGTTTCCAAGCATTCAGCTCACCCATATCTTATCCACACTGGTTTCCTTTATGAGCTGCACCCACTACAGGTCCAGAACTTAAAATGCAAACCCAAACAAATATGTGGTGGTGCTTCCCATTCCCACTGGGCTGGCCTGGAGTGGGAGTGGAGTGAGTCAGGAGTGCCATAAAGGAAAGTGAAATAGATCCACCCTGAGCAGATGATAGGATCAGGCAGATTAGTAGCCTTGGATCAGATTCAAGGGTCAGCATAAATCTTTAATCTTTGCAAAGTCCTAGAGACACCCTCCCCTACACTCGGTCTCACATGCATACACACCAGGCATGACTAAACAGCTCTCTGCGGGGATGGCAGACACTTCAGAAACTCCCGGCTGGTTTTGGTTTGCAAAATAAAACAATAAAGCTGCTCTCTGTTCTGTAAACGTGAGAACTTCCCCATGCAGGCAGATCGTGACTGATGCAAGCCCTGCTCTCGAGATGCTGCCCGGGGACTGGTGTCACACTGCAGCCCCTGCCCCTGCCAGCAGGTCCCCTCCAGTCTGCCCCAGGCTCAGGCTGCTCGAGGCAGTCGGGTGGGAGCCGAGGACAATCCCCACTGTTATTAGGTCCCGACAACACGACCTGCCAGGACGTCATTACTTATTATTCCTCTCTAGCTGCTCCCCACTGGGGCTGTGCTCAGTGGGCATAATCTGGACAGTTCCCCAGGTCTCACGTGGAGCTGCGAGTGGTTCGCTCGGGGTAATGGGTGGGGGAAAGGCTGGGGCTGCCCTGGGAGGGGCCATCCCGTGGCGATGCGCCGTGGCATGGCGTGTGCCAGCTTTTCACCCAGTCCATGCACTAAAGGAAAAGAAAGGAAAAAAAGAAAGAAAAAAAAAGAAAGCAAAAAGCCCTGGCCTAGTTTTTGTTCCACTGCGCTGGGCTCAGGCTCGAAGGATGTGGTTTGGTGGTCAGCACGTAAGCAAAGGAGAAAAAAAAAAAATTCCTTTGATTCAATCCAGCTCGGGGCTGTGCACGGTGTGTGCTCTTCCTGGGGCACCGGGAAATCACGAGGGAAAACCCTGCCCGTGCCCCGAGGGACGTGGCACAGGTCTTGTGGTGACCTTGTCCTGCTCGGTGGGATCCTACATCCCACTGAGTGGGGTCTCCTGTCCTGGAGCCCACCTCAGCCCCACCAGGTCTCCAGGACATCCACCTCCTTGCCACGTGATGGGCTCCATCTCAAGCTCTCTTGATAGACTTATAACAATTCAAGTCACTCTCGCCACCGCTCTGTGCCTAAAGGGCCAGGCCAGTTCTGTATAACCAAGTATTTATATATTCCCATAAACATTTTTAATGGGAAATTGCCTAATATGCCTTATTAAAGAGAAAGCACGAGCAGCTGGCCGAGGGGCCGGGCAGAGCTGCTGCTCTGGAGGTGCCGGTGCTGCGGCTCCTCGCAGCTGTAAGAGCTTCAGGAATCCTGTGACTCATCTTCCGAGCGGCTCCAGGATCTGCACCGAGATCTCAGCCTTGCCCATCTCCCTAAAAAACACCTTTGCCTGGCTCCTGGGTTCAAAAAGCTCCTGGTGCAAACGCCTCCTGACCTCAAGTGCCCAGATGTTCGCCGGAGCCCGGCTGCAGCTGGAAAACCCCTCTGTGGTTAATGCCTCACGGGCAGCCGGGACTCATGCTCCTCACACGCTCTGCCTTTGCCACCAGCGGGCCCTTGCCCTGGGCAAGCTCCTAGCAGGTCATGCCAGCCTCACGCCCTCCTGGCCACGCCATGCCCTCAGCTGGCAGCACTCGTTTGCCTTGCCAGGGCTGCAGCAACGCAGTGAATAGTCCATGTGCTCTGAAGGCTCCCCGGGCTCACGTGCTGGGCTATGGCATGGGCCTCGCAGGT
>NW_008614324.1:5863-6441 GCF_000691845.1 Merops nubicus | reverse complement strand
CTGAACTGAGAGCCAGTGTGGGTGAAGACACCTCTCCATGGGTAGGTGTCAAAGCCACTTCTTCAGCAAGCGGGGTGAATTCAGATTTACTAGGAAATAAGGAATCTTTATCCTCCCCTCACCCCAGCTAACAAGGGGGTGACAGAAACCCTGAAGAGAAAGGGCCTGATGATTTATACAGCTAAGAATTAGGACCTTTTCCCATGATGCTCATCCAGGCATTATGTTTCTAAAGCACATTTTATTCTCCAGAGCAGGTACGTTTCAGAAGTACAGGGTTTGGGATGTGTTAGTCTGATTACAATGCAATTAAAATAAAAAGGGGAAGCTCAAAAGGAAGAAGGGGAAGAACCCAGCAAGGGAAGCAGAGCAGCTCCACAAAAGAGGTGAAAGAAAAATCTCTTGGCAGCCCAAGGTGTGCCCCGGTGTCACCCCCCCGGAAGGCCACAGCCCTGGCTGCAGGCAGGCAGTGGGGAGGTCCTAGCAGTAGGTGATGGGTTTGATGAGGATGGCAGAGGCTTTGCAGTTCCCACTGCACAGGCTGCCCCACGTGATGGCTCCTTTGACGTTCAGCCTCA
>NW_008614324.1:0-5447 GCF_000691845.1 Merops nubicus | reverse complement strand
CGCGCAGTACACCACGATGGGGTGCAGCCCTGGGGGCTGGATGACGTAGACCCCGCTGGGGCTGCCAGCCTGGACCTCACTGCAGTCCTTGGGCCAGCCTGGGGCAGGAGAGAGGATGATTTATCAACACCCTGTGCAACAAAACGGAGGCGCAACCCACAGGCCTCCTGTGACCTGTTCAGCAAGACCAAGATGCCAAGGCAACCTTGGCTTGCCTGAGGAGCACAGACGACACCAGCTCCCTCCTCACCTGAGCACACAACGCCCGCGTCCTCGCCGTGCCCGCAGTTGTGCTCCCCCCACGGCCGGGCCGGGCACTGGGCCAGCAGCTTCTCCTCCCCTCTGCAGTTAACGTCGTCCAGCCAGATGCTCCCAGATCCACGCCCGAAATAAGCGTTGCCTGGGGCTGAAACGGCCTCTCCACAGCCCAGCTGCCTGCACACCACCGAGGCGTCGCTCAGGCCCCAGCCGTCGTCACAGACCGTGCCCCACTCGCCGCGGTACCAGACCTCCACCCGTCCCGAGCAGTGCCCGGAGCCGTTCACCACCCGGAGCTGACCTGCAGCGTGCAGAACAGTGGGGAGGAGATTTGGGAACGGAGGGGTGGGGGGATGACACCAAGGCAAGCTGGAGCCTAGCTCAGGAGGTTCTTTCTGGCTCGAGAAGTGGAGTCCAGGCGGTTAGATGTAGGGCCTCTACACCCCACGTTGTGCTCGTGGCTTGGGAAGGAGCCTTTGTCTTCTCCAACTTTTTGGTGTTGTGGCCCCAGAGACTGGGCGTGGGTTAACCATGTGTTCCCTCAGCCAAGTGGACATCAGGCACCCTTTCCCAGCACTGCAGGAGCTGTGTTTTGCCCTCTTGGGAGCAATGCTGGGGGATGGTCTGGTCTGGTGAAGCACCTTCAGAGAAGGATATTTCCCAGGAGAAGACCACTTTGCTAGTTCCTAGCCATCAGACAAGCGAAATAGCTGGGGATGCTGGTGGCAGGAGAACCCTTCCTTTCTTCTGCATCCTTCCCACTGACTTTCCCCACCATTCTCCTGTGGGGCAGGGGAGGTGTGAGGAGGGACAACCCTGGCTTCAGGAGGGGATCAGGGCAAACCCTCTGGGCTTCTCCACACCTACACACGAGCAGAAAGGCCTGTGACTGCAAAGTCCCAGCAGATGATTGAGGGAGGGCATGCTGGGCCATGTACCTCTCTTGAGGGATGCTGGGGCAATGCTGACAGCTCAGGGGAAGCCCTGGGTTGGAAGATGCCCTCCCAACAGCCTGCTCTGGAGTGGTCCTAGCTGGGTTCTGTGGCCACAGGTGGAGACCTCCCGTGTACCTACCGTTCACTAACGTGCTCAGAGCAGACACCGTGTTATTCAAGCTCTTGGTGAGATGTGGGGCAGGCAGGGCCAACACACAGGCAAGGAGCAGGAGGGGAGCACACTGGGCAGCTGGAGGAGGAAGGGAAAAGACAAGAGTCAAACAGAACATCCTACTGGCAGAATAAAACTTTCAGTGGGGATCCAGCTGCAGGGAGGGGGGACAGCTGCAGGTCACCCCAAACCTGTGAGGACAGCATGAGGTTGCCTTTCTGACATGAACCTTTTAGCTGGGCTCCTTGTCCCCAGGCTTCATGGCAGAACCCAAGGTACCCAGGAAATTTGGGGAGCAAAACCAAGAAATCACAAGAGAGTCTTTTGCAGGTGAGAAGGAACGTGACCAAAGTGTCCAGCCTGAAGCACAAATTTTAACAGAAACCTCACAGAATATTTTCTGCCCCTCCAGCTCACTAATCAGCTAGATGGCATTTCTTCAGACTTTCCATTGCATTCTGGAAAATCCAAATAAAAAAACAAACTGTACTCCAAAATAATAAAGTTATTCTACTTAATTTTACTAGTCATGCCGAGGTTAAAATCTGAATATTCATTTAAGGATGGCATCACAGCTGCACCTCTGGGGGTCACAGCAGCGTTGGATTGTGAAACATCTGGAAAGGGACTTTCCCAGTGGTGCCTCTGTGTTGGACACCCCACAGCGATGGACCCTCGATAGCAATTGGGAACCTACACTCTTCATACAGCAGAAAATGAAATGGGACATTTTTAACACATTTAGACATTTAACATATTTACCAGCAGGACAGTCAGTAGGTCTGTGCCCCTCAGGTATGACCCAGAGATGGTCTGAGCCTCCTGTGCTCCCTGGTGTCTGGGACAGGGCAGCACATGGGTTCCTCTTCCCCCACCAGACCCCTCCTGAGCTCTCCTCTGCCCTAACACTGCCTAAGGAGCTGCTGGGCTGGGCTAAGGGCAGACCCAGGGGCTTGCACATCCCTCTCAAACCCCCTCCCTTGCCCTGGGAGAAGCAGCACAGAACCTTGAGTCTGCCCTGCTTTGTGCCCCGTGTCATCTCCTGCCTCTGTGGCAAGTCCTCCATCCATGGAACAAAGAGAGGGAGGGGTCTGCCCAGGGCGGAGGCTCTCAACACCCCCCCTTCACCAGCACTGCTTCTGGGGGTCTACAGGCTGGGGAACCCACCCTGCCCTGCTCGCCCAGGCTCACACTCACCCATGCTGGCTCCACAGGGACACCTGCAAGTCCAGAAAGTTACTGTAGATATGCTTTGAGTCACAAGATTTATAGCTGCGCCGTGCCAGGGGAGGAGTGGGGCTGTCACTGCTGCCACCAGTCCCGTCCCATTCTTGTCTTGGGGTGTGTTAATGGGCTTCTGGTAACAGGGCTGTAACAACACCCCTGAACCAGGGATGGTCATCTGCTCTGATAAGAGCCCTTATCAGAACCTGGGCAAACACAGCCCAGGAGCGGCAAAGGCATCCCTGCACTTCCCATGTGTCAGGCAGGGCTTTTCCTGGAAATGCCATCCACAGATGTTTGGAGACATTTGCCGAGCTCCTTCCTGCCACCTCCTCAGGGCACAGCCCTGGAGAAGCAGCCCCACTCATCACAGAGCTGAGCAGGGTCTGGGGTCCCTCATGCCGGACCCCTACCAAGGTGGGCAGGAGCTGGATGCAGCCCAGCAGCACCGTGGAACACCCCAGGGATGTCCCTGCTTTCTGCTGGGGCAAACACACTGCTTGGATCAACAGTGGTCATAGACATGAAGAAGAATGGTGGCAATGTCCAGCTTGTCATGTCTTGAGCTTGTGTCAGGAACAGAGTTAAAGGGAGTGGACCAGTTGAAACGTGAGACTGTTTCTGCCTGAGCTTGAGATGAAAGCAGGTATCCACCAGCCATCCTCTGTGCCACCAGCCATCCACAGGCCACCAGCCATCCACAGGCCACCAGCCATCACTGTGCAAGTCCCCTGCTATCCACACTATAACCCCTGGTGACAAATGGCCTCTTCCTCCCAAGTGAGCTGTGAGCTCTGGTGGCAAAACAATACTGAAAAAAATATTTTCCCAAGTGTCACATTTGAGAAATGACAGAATAACATCAGCAGCTGCAAAAATGTCGTGCACTGAGAGTTCCAGGACAGAAGGGACTTTGCCCAGCAAGGCTGAGGTGACTGTGAAGATGAGACACAGGTTGTATCACTTGCATGGAGAAGTCCACGTTACCCCAAGATGCACCCAGAGTTACTCTTGGCACTAACTTGCAGCTCAGCCATTGGAACAGAGCAAACGGGGAGATCAACAGCATTTCCAAAGTTATCAAGTGAATTTCAAAAACTAGGAGATTCCTTTCCCCACGTCCTCTGCCTGTTACAGCATGTTTCAAACCCATTTGCTCTCATAACTCATTGCTGCAGAGATGTGACACTTGGTCACATCAACGTCAGGTTGGATGGGGCTCTGAGCATCCTGCTCCAGTTCCAGACTCAGCTTCAGTCCCTACTCAGGGAGGTCCCTACTCAGTACAGGGGGTTGGACTAGGTGACCTTGGAAGGTTTCCTCCAGCCCAAACTATTCTATGAGTCTATGACCATTCCCTTGGGAGGGATGAGGTGTCATCCCTTTCCCAGCCTTTGTTTCACGACAGGTTGATGTAAATGCCACAAGCCAGCCAGAACTGTGGCCATTGGGATGGCCCTGAAGCCATGCTGAGCTCAGGGGAGTCCTGTCTGAGCAGCCAGGAGTTCCCACCCATGAAGCGGGGTGTCACCAAGCAGACAACACTCTGTCAGAGCTCTGAACAGACCTGTGGACCTGGAACTGCCAGGGTGGACCCCCACTTGCAGACCTCCCCTGCACCTCCTGACTGCAGAGCCCATGCAGATGAGGCTGAGGCAGCTTCACAGCCATGGGGAGCTGCCCTAAAATGCTGATCAAAAGCACCCCCCACCCCTCAACAGCTTCCTCAGACCTCCTGGGGCACAGGCCTGGAGCCAGGGCAGCCTTGGGCAGCCTTGGGCAAGAGGCAGCTCCCACCACCACAGGGATGCCCTCGTGTTGGCGTGGGCTCATTGAACAGCCACTGCACGTTACCAGCAAGCTGTTCTCCACCAGTTTTATGGATATTGCTTCTAATATTTCAGCTATTTCTACCTTCCGCTCCTTGATTTTTTCCTTATTGGCTTCTGGAACATCTGCAAGATGGGAAACGTTTGTCTCCCAGCTGTGAGTGGTGTTTTCTCTTCCTAGAAGTCTCAAAGCACATCCTGAGTACAGAACACGTTAATGTCTGTGCTGTCAGGTACCTGTGCAAACCCATAAAATTTTACTGCAACAAATGTGTCACTTTCAGTGCACGTTTCTAGCATCATAAACTAAGATTAAGTTTGTGTAAAGCAAATATTAATGCATCAGCAAGATTGAACTCAAAGATTTAATCTGTGGGTGAAGGAAAGACTGTGAATGTTGTTTACTTAGACTCTAGCAGAGCCTTTGACACAGCTTCCCGCAGCATTTTCCTGGAGAATCTGGTGGCTCGTGGCTTGTACGGGTGGCTGGGCTTCAGGAGGACTCTGTGTCCATGAAACTTCAGGCCAGGGCATGGGTGGGATTGTCAGGAGCCACCCTGCAGTCTTGTCACTGCTTTGTGAGCGGCACGTGCTGCAGGTCCCCAGAGGAACCAGGCTGGAGGAGTCCACAGTGTGCAGATACAGATCTCGTGGGCAGGCTTCAGCAGAGACAGCTCTGAACAAAGCTTCTGAGAGGTAACACAGCACCAGACTCGGTGTGACAGAGCCATTCAGGGGGGATTGTACTGGAGTTCAAATGAGACATGTCAATCAGGTTCTCCAGTGACATCCCTTCCCCTCCCTTACTCACGCCCAAACGTAACCATTGTGCTGAGCTTTGGTTCCTTCCTGGGGTCCTCGATGCCATCACATCCTCTGTGCTCTCCCCACAGGGGCCAAGCTGTCCCCTTGGCCAGGCTGGGGAGTGTTCCCCTCAGCCCAGCAGGACCCAGGTCACCACAGGGGGACACATTCACCAGGACAAAACAGAAGGAAATTTGCCTTTCCCAGCCTTACTGGTAACATCCA
>NW_008614323.1:15582-25695 GCF_000691845.1 Merops nubicus | reverse complement strand
GCTCCTGGGGCTGGGAGGAGCCCCTGGGCCACGGCGATGCTCTTTTCGGTCCTGGTTTCCTCGCGTGCAGCTGCTGCCATTCCTCTGTGTTACTTTTCTCATCCTCCGTTTCTGAAAGTCTGGTTTTCTTTTTCTTTCTCTCCGGAGGGTTTTGGGCAGTGTTTTCCAAAGCCATTGTGGTGGGCATTTCCCCTTCTCTCCCAGCAGCAGCTTTCATTTTTGAATGAATAGCTCAGCATTGTTCACATTGTCTTCCAATTTTATGGGCTTTCTTTTTTCCCCTTTTGACTTCAACTAAAGCATTCTCCTAAATGCTTCTGGAGTCCTGTGGGTCACTTTGCAGAAAATATTATTTTCCTGTTAAAGAAAGTCTCGTATTCAAAGCTCCAGGCAGGAAAAGTGCTTTTGTAGTGCTCACATTCAAGTTTCTGAAAGCATGATTCTTGGGGTCTTTTGCTTGGTTTTTTGGCCAGGTTTCAGTTAAGATCACACTAAGTTCAGCTTTAAGCAGAACTTCATAAGCTTGGTGGAGCTGACTTTATTTGAAACATTTCTAACATCACAAAGCCTGCTACTTCTGGTTTCTCCATAGCATCCCACATGTTAAATCTGTTCCATTCTTCCAACCCAATGCCTGTTTCCCCCCACCCAGCTCCCTCCAGAAAGAACAGATTGTTATTATTAGGATCCATGTGCGTTTACCAGGCTTGATGGAGCCTTGCACCAAAGATGTTTTTCTCTTTACCTATGCTTGTAGCTGTGCTGCTGAGGGACAGGGGTTAGCAGTGGACTTGGCAGCGTTAGGTTAATGGTTGGGCTTGATGATCTTAAAGGTCTTTTCCAACCAAAACCATTTTGTGATTCTATGTCTGCTTCCCTAATTTAAAATGAGCTGCAATTACAAATTTCTCCACTCGGACTTTTTTGGTGCTAAATATCTTCTGAGTGAGAAGTGGCATTTTTGGGTTTTCCCCTCCCCTTCGAGCACTGAACACCAGTGAAAGGCTTTGGGTTATCTCAGCCCAGATGGTATTTGTGGCACAGCAGTGGTGTCTCCCGGGGTGTGTCTGATTTCCTCCCCTCTCTGCTAATGAACGTTGATCTTGTCGAGGCGGGCAAGATGTCCTTGTCCACTGGGTACCAGGAGTCTGCTGATCTGGCAGGGGGAGGACTGGGATGAGCCACCTGCTCGGGGATGGGATGCCAGCCACCCACAGCAAGTCACCGAGAGCCCCTCAGCTGCCAGCTCATTACCCTGACCTTGCAGTTTGCAGCCTGGCATCTGATGCTCAGGAGATAAGTTTTAACTGTTTGAACGGTGCAGTCTCAGTGCTCACCACAGCTGACCCATGGAGATGGATGCCCCTCAGCTATCTTGCCCCTTAGGATGGAAAAAGAAATAAGTTTTTTTTTCAAAGAGAAGTCGGATGGGACACACAACCTTTTCTCAAGTTGCTGTTCTTGCTTATCCTTTGAATTAGCTTTTTTTCCAGTGCAACACAGAATTTTGCAATAAAATCCACATGTGAGAGCCCAGTGGCACGTCTCCTAGTCAAAACAGCCTCCGTGTCATCTGACTGCTGAAACGATCACAGAGGAGTGTTTGGATTGAGCAGCTAGAGACCGAACGCATGCTGAACGAATTAGTTTCTCCCCTTTCTACTCTATTGATGATGCTGTTAGAGAAACCACATGAGAGGAGCATTTCTCAGAGCATCTCTTCCAAATTCATCTGTTCAAGACTGCAGACTTGGGTACATTTAATCAGAGTTAAAAACTTCCTGGGCTTTTTCTGGGAGATGCTTTTCCGTGGTTGGGTTTTGTGGCCGGGCAGCTGCAGCGTGCGTGCCTGCTGCTGGCGGTGGGCTGCTCTGGGAGCAGAGGAGGTTGTGTCTCCCTGCTCCAGCCTTTCGAGCCGTGCCTGGCTGTGTCAGCCCCTCTGCGAGGCGCCCTGACAGGGCTGGAGGGATGGGAATTATTTTTGCACTTTCTTTCCTCCTTTAACCTCGTTTCCCTTAAGGTTGCTCTAAGCGGTTGTTTCTTTGCTGTTTTCAGGCACCAGCCAAAAATCTTGGTGTTCAGCCTTCAGAAGGCTTTGTGTGTAGGGTAAATGAAGGAATAATTTAATGAAGGACCAAGCCAGGTTACTGCAGTGCCCCTCAGGTAGGGGTGGTCATCATTACCTAAAAGTGCCAAGAGTATAAGGTCAGAAGTTGATTATGCTCCTCTTTGAAAAAAACTGGTTAGAATTAGAAGTCAGTTAAAAACAAGTAATTTTCAGAAGGGCTTTTAATTAACAGTTGCATGAATCCTTAATTCAGACAGTTGTCTGAATACTGTTTCTGCGTCAAATTGTCATTTCCTTCTCTTTCTGCCACCAAAACTGGAGATGCCTTTCAGGCCTCCAAGATGAGCAGTAATCTCCATGCTGCAGTGGTTTCTCTCTTGGACTCTTTTTGCCTGGTGTATTAAAATGCCTCCAGGTAGGCTGGATTGTGTTTAAATTAACTGGTCCTCTACTTCAATTAAGAAGCTCTCTTGGATAAATGTTTAGAATTAGTGTTGAGAGAGAACATTTCTGTAAGCAGCCTGATGCCAAGGCTATTGGTATGTTAAATGGGGAAAAAAAGTAAGAGAAAGGAGAAAAAAAATATATCCATGCACTATGCAGCTGGCTTGAGCTTTCTAGGCTTAGAGGTTTGGCAGGGGGGTTGTGGAAGAGACTCCTGCTTTCCTGATGGAAACCCTTCGGGTTAAACGTTCTTTGCGCCGAGGGACTTTGTACGTCTGGTAGGGAAAAGCCTGTGAGCAAAGGCAGCTCACAGCATCTGTGGAAAAACCAGCTGCTGTGTCTGCCTGTGAGGAGCCGTGCTGGGAATCTGCCTGGGAATCTGCCTGGAAGTCTGTTTTTTCCATTGCTCAGGCACAGAATGGGGCTTGGCACACCTAGTCAGGCAGAACAGTATGGATGGGGTTTGCAGCTGGCACGCCTTTCAAAGAGCCTGTTGTAACCTTGCCATAACACGTGGCTGTGGTGTGGAGGCAGTGGTGGTGGTGTACTGCTGAGCTAGGGTGGCTTCTGTACCTGTGCTACCAGGGATTGCTGTGGCTCTGCCCTCCCAAGCTGGCATTGCTTGGTATAGGGGTACAAGGCAGTTCTGCCCTGCTGGTCCTGCCCCCTCATCATGTGTGTACTGGAATCCACGGTAAAGCAATCCCCTGCTACCCCTGACAGGATTGCAAAAGCTGCAGGGATGGGGCATGAGAAGACAGACTCTGTGTTAATAAATTAGAAGCCAAATGCCTGGTATTTTCTCAAGAGTTGCAGTTGCACACATTAAAATATGATTTCTGTATTGATATGATATTAACACCCTGCAAAATGCAGGTGGAGTGAAATTTTACCCGTGTAAAATCATACTTGTAGTATAACTATTCATATTATCCTTAACTATTAATATATCTAAGGAAGGATTACCCTGGGTATTGGACTAAACTTGGAAAGTCACAGCAGCCATGCTTCCTGAATACTTTCTAAGCTGTATTGATCTGCAGGTCAGGCAGTCCCCTGCTTTATGGTGGGGAATGTGACCCTGGTGAAGACGACGAATCTTTGGATTAATTTTCAGTTGCATGTTATTTTCCTTCCAAATCTAGAATTGCAATTTATGAAAGTAGCAGGGACACAGACACTCTGGGGTTCCTGAGGAGATTTCTGGGACGCCCTCCAGAGCAAAGGGGCGAGGAGCTGCCAGCCTTTGGCAAGCTTGTCCCCCGTGTGCTCTGTCTACAGAGCAGATGCTGGGGGCACCGAGTGTTCGCAGGCTCTGCACTCAAGCACTCTGCTTGGCCTGAGCTCTGTGAAATTGCTGTGTCCTTTCCCTGGAGGCTGAGCTGTTTGCCTACCCTGGAACAGAAGAAGAAAGAAACCCCAGCCGCTGTGAGCAGATCCCAAAGAGCAGTCTGCCAGCCCGCCGATGCACGGCTGCGCCACAGCCCCGGGCTGGGCTGTCTGTGAAGAGCAGCTCGCATCAGAAAAGCGAGCAAACCTCCCAGCAAAACAGAAACCAAAACTAACAAAGGAAGCATCTGCTATTCAGACGCACTGGTGGAGGTGAGGGAGGAAAAAACAAGTCATCAGAGACCTCCAAAGGCTGGCTTGCTGCTTTGGCCAGAAACCTGCAGCCTGGGGACGGCGGGCGTGCCCTGGTCAGACGGGGGTGAGGAAGCTGCTCCTGCCGGGCGCCCCAGGCGTGCTGGGCAGTGCAGGAGGATGCTGAGCTGGGGTGCAGGGAAGCCATGTCTCAGGTCTTGCTCCCTTGAGACAAGCTGAGAGGCGCCTCTGCACGGCAGCTCCGGTTCTGTTCCCCCCGTGGCTGCGACGTGAGGAGGAGTCCGGGGGGAGGAAGGTGACCTGGATTGTTCTGCTCTGGTCCTGGCGTGTGTGGTAAGCAGGGCGCAGCGCCGAGGGGCTCGCTGGGCTGCTCTGCAGGAGCATCTGCTCGTGGTGTGGGTGCTGCCCTGCTCTGCAGGACACTCAGCTTGGTGCTGAGCTGGGCTGGTTTGTTTGGAAGCCAGGGTTAGGTTGGTGTGTCTGTGACTGGAGGTGGTAGTGCTGGGTTAAGGCCGTGTCCCGGCCAGCGCGGGAGCAGGAGGGCTGTGTGTGCTGGGTGCTCTCCTGGAGCCTGGCAGGAGAGGAGGTGAGAGGAAGGGCTGTTCCAGCTGGACGCTGGCTGTGAGGAGCAGGTACCATGTACCCACGGGCTGCGTGGTCGGCCAGTCAATCTGATGAAGAGGAGGGGGGACAGGCTGCGTGTGCTGGCACTGCTGTCAGCTCTCATTTTCTC
The DNA here is from genome assembly GCF_000691845.1 of Merops nubicus. Taxonomy (NCBI): domain Eukaryota; kingdom Metazoa; phylum Chordata; class Aves; order Coraciiformes; family Meropidae; genus Merops; species Merops nubicus. The sequence continues at coordinate 20,848 of NW_008614323.1, read as the reverse complement.
ACAGCTGGGGGACCATGAATGCACAGACCCCACTGAGGGATGTCCTGTTTTTAACCTTCTCAGCAAAGGGATTTGTCTGCCCTGCAGCATAACACATTTCTGCGTGCACCTTTGCAGTAGGAATGGGTTTTACATGCATTTGCTGAAGGGTCCTTCCCAGCCCTGGGGGGGCTGGTGCCACTTTGCTTATCTTCATTTCTCTGTGGAGCAGTAGATGCCTGGCCTGGAGCTTTTCATTGTGATTTTCACGCTCGTTATTACTGCCCCTAATGTCCATAGAGCTCAGAGTCTTTTATTTAACCAGCAGCTGATGAGAGCATGCTCATAAAATGTTATAGCCTGTCATATTAATACCTTAAAAGTCTTTCCTCCTTGCGTTCAGAAGTGAGTCACCTGGTGTAAGAGTGCCTGGTTGCTCATAGTGTTCACCAAAACTTGAAGCAGCTGCCAAGAGCAGAAAGTACAGGAGGAGTGCTGAGAAATAGGAAGATTTGGTCAGCCTGGTTGATAAGTAGCTACAGCAGCGAGCAGATTCTTCCTCTTACGTGCACACGTAATTTCTGACATCAAGACAGGAGGCCAACAAGGTGCCTGGGTTTGGAGGGCAAGCTGAATGGTCTGCATGAAGTCTCCTCACAAGGCAGAAGTAGCTAAAGACCTTCAGAAGAAGAGAACCTCTGCCTGAGTTTTGTTGCTAATTTATTCTGGATGATTGGTTGCCGCAGGGGGAAGCATCGTTGATCTCTCTGGTCCCTGTTATTGGTGTAGCATCTGCTCCTGGTTCAAGGGAGATGGAGACGTCTTCTGCGTGACCCATTGACCCGTTTCCCAGACCTTGCAGTGTTCACACATCTTCTGACAGAGCAACCCTGTTTCTGCTGTTTAATGAGAGACATTTTCATTCTGGAGGAAAAATACACCAAGGGAAAAAGACACCTGAAGCCACCCTGACAGGTTTTCTTGTGCCAGGTTCAACTTGGACACTTGGTGAAACAGAGAAACAGATTTGAAACAGTGCCCTGGGTCCCTCAACTTCCAGAGGAGAAGTGCAGGAATAAAGGGACTTAACCCCCCTCAGTTCAGCAGTATCACACGGCACCATCTCCCTGTTCCTTCTCCAGTGTGCCAGCGTTCACCTCCCAGCATCACCCACCTGGGTGGGTTTGGTAAGTGTCTGGTGTGGGAAAGCTGTGGGGCAGAGGGGTGACCCTGGCCTGTCTTCCTGGAAGCTTGCTGTCTGGTGACTCAAGAGTTTTGTAAGCATAGGCTGCTTGTTACAACATCTGAGATGGCGTTGGTGGATGTGGCAGGGATGTCCAGGCAGATGGAGATGCCTCCTGCCCTCAGATTCCTTCTGTAAAGCTTGTGGTCCATTAATCATGGGAGTGGATGCCTTGGTCATGGCCTGGTGGTTGTGGATGCTGGAGAAATCTTGTGCAGCTCGCTGGGGATCTGAGTCCTGCAGCCTGAGCTGCCTGTGGGTGGATGAAGGGTTCTGCTTGTTCGTGTCCGTTTGAACGCTTGCGGTTCCTGTTTCAGAGTGATGCTGAGGAGGAGACAGCCCCTGCTGTGTCTCACTGCCTGGGGCTGGGCCTGGCAAGACAGCATCTCCCCTCCAGCTCCCCTGCCCAAGAAAGGGCAGGTGGTGACTGTTCTCTGCACAGATAGCTAGGAGGATCTGTGATCCCTCCTTGGTGTGGTCATATTGCAGAGACAGTCTTGTGAGGTGCCAGGACAGAGGGCTTAAATGCTGGAGCCAGACCTCTCCCAGCTTTGCTGTAGTGCCAGCGGATGGCAGCTCAGGAGTGGAAGAGCCTCTGTGCTCCAGCCAAGGTCCAGCTCGGCCAGTGTTCCTCTGGTCCTTACTGACGGTGGGTCTGAGCAGAGGAAACAGCTGCCTGCCTGCCTGAGTGCTGGTGGCTTGCTGGGACTTCTCTTGCTTTTTGGGTTCTCCCATGGCACCTATTATGCTTTCCCATGAGGCTTGTATTCACTGTGTGTGCAGGATTCATTCTTCACCTGGGGCCAGAATGTGGCTGGGGTTACTTTAGGAACAGCAGCAGCAAAAGCAGGCTGCTGTCACCTGCTCTCTGAAAAGCACTTGGCTGCTGTTTTTCCCCTGTGCCACAACAGACAGCTGCAGACTTCCCTGTCTCCTGCTCCAAATGCAAGTCAAGGGGCTGGGTCCCACGAGGTGCAGGGTGCAGGGGTGGAGGAGCCTCGTGGCAGGGTGGGAGCTGGGAGCATCTGTGGCTGTGCTGAGCGAGTCTGTCAGGGCTGGGGTTTGCACAGGGGAGCTCCTCAGCAGGGGCCCAGCTTTGGGTAAGCTCTGGGGCACCTGCTTGCAGGAGGCAACTGCTGAAACATTCAGAAACTTGCCTGTGAGCAGACTCCTCATCTGCAGCAGAGCTGGGGGAGCAGAACCAGGAGCTGCCAAACTCGTCCCAGGGCAGACAAGGATGCTGCTCCCCGGCATGCTCCTCTGCAGATTAATTCTCTTCATTAATGAATTTCTACCTTTGAGAGCCTTGATGAGCTGAGGCCTGCCAGAGCAGTGCCAGGAGTGGTAGCTGCTGCTTTTTTTTTTGTCCTTTTCTTCCCTCCTGTAAGGCTGATATGAAGGAGAGTGCTTTTAAATTCTCAAGCAAAACAGTGACAAAATCAATGCTAAATACTGGCTATAAAACACCTACTGATTGACTGCATGCATTGCAGTGGCAATGAGGGTGTCTCATGCACACCCCTTGTTACTTTAGCTTCTTTCCTTCACTGCTTACAGAAGTTTAATACTCTTTTAAATATTATTCCCCTCTATTTAGAATTAAGGGCTCAGGAGTTCTGATGCTGCTTCCTACAGACAGACACAAAGTCTCTCTGTGCATCATTTGCCTCCATAACAGGACTTGGAAATTTTCTATTCTATTTCCACTTTTTTTTACTTTTTTTGGTGGGGTATTTTTGCAGATGTTGTAGTTAAAGGCTTCTATTTTTAAAATCTTAAATCTTGGCATGTGTCTCCAGGACGGTACGTAGTGGGATTTGGAAAATGTCTGCTAAAATGGTGTCTGAGGGGTAGTGGAACAGTTAGGTCATGTTAAAGCTGTCAGACTTTCTGCTGCTGGTGCGTCTGATTCACTTATTTGTTATTTAATGAACACAGAGCTACTAATGTTTTTCTAATTTAAAATAACAAATAATGGGCCTGGCATCTTGGACAAATATCCCTTTTTTATAATGGTGCCTTTTTTTCCCAGTTAATGGCTCTTTTTAGTGGCAGCTGCCCTGTTTTTTCCATCTGATCTCCGTGCCCACACCTCTGAACGTTTCCATTTCAGAGGGGAGGAGGAGGCCAGTGCCAGCAGACAAAATTCAGAAGCTGCCCTGCAGGAAAGTGTCACAGTCCAGAGCTGTTAGGAATGAGCAAAAAAAACCCTCAAACCCACCAAAACCCCTTAAACTTTTCCTGCCATGCAAAGGTAACAGAAAAACTTGCATCTTGGTTCCCCCAGTCCTTGTCACACTAAAATAGTGGAACTGAATAATCCTGTCATCCTCTAAAGAACTGGAAAGATTTAGGAGCACTCTGTAGTGGTTTGTTTGTTTTTGTGTTTTTGTTTTTTTTAAATATGATGTTTTGCCTATTGAATGCTGCAGTTGTGCTGTCACTGGGTCACTTAAAATGGGACTTTTGGGTGCTGCTTAGCTGCAGGACACAGATGAGGGCTCTCTTTCTCCATGTGCCACCGTACTGCTGGTGTTTGGCACACCACAGCCCCCAGTGGTACCCAGTAGCCCTGCTCACCAGCATCCCCAGTGCCCAGCTCCAGCCACCCTGGCGAGGCCAGGCCTGAGCTGGGTGGTGTTTTCCTGCCCAAGCCTCCTGAGAGCCTGTTGAGAAGAAGGGGAATGGCTTTTTTTTTTTCAAGAGCAGCTGAATGCACTGCCCTGGTTACCATGGTTTTTTAAATGGAGTACTTCAGAGGATGTACAAAAGCATCTTTAGCACTTGCAGCACAAGGGGAGTGAAAAGGCCTAGATTGTGTCAGCACTGTGCAGCGGAGGCTTCAATGAGTGTCAGTCATTTATTGTGAGGAGATGACCCAATTTGGGCTGTATTTATGGAATGGGAGGGGAGAACGGGCCTGTTTCAGCTGACTTTTGAGCCTTAAATGTACTTGCAGGCTTTGTGGAGGGCTTGCCCTGGCTCCTGCTGGGCTGGCTGGCGGGTGTTGCCGCGGCCTGGCGCGGTGACGTGTCCTGGCCAGACGTGTGCTGCCAGCAGGGGTTGGTTCATGCCACGTCTCTGTTGGTGTTGTACTGGATGGGGAAAAAATGAGCTGTCAGAACATGCCCCGCTGATTTTTGTTTATCTTATTCCATTTTCATGCCAGGCTGTCAGAGCCTCCAGTTACTATGTAATTTGCAGGCTGGTTCCAGCCAACTAGATTCTTAGCTGAAGGCTGTGCCCAGCAAAGGACTGGGGATGGTAATAGGTTAAGTCTGCACACAGTGGGATGCTTCTTTTGCTTTTTTTCCTCCTTTCCTGTAAAATGATGGGCAGTCTGTTTGAAGTGCCACCTGTACCACAGTCCACTGTCCCCTTCTTTTCTCCTGGCTGGGATGGCAATGAAGGGCTTTGAAAGTTGGTGTAAGGGTCTGCTGCCGTCTGCATCACCTTGTGGTAGGCTGTTACCTGGCTTTTAAACAATTTTGGTCCTGCTGGGAGGAATAGGCTATCTGCAGATGCTGTAAAGGACATAATTTCTTGGGTTTGTTGTTTTTTATTTGGTTTGGTTTGGTTTTTCCTTGCAAGGGTTTCTGCAGTCATTACATCAGACTCAACCCTGATGACACAAACTGCCTTGAGAAGTGTCCAGAGCAAAAGCTGCTGTGGGCTTAACCCCATCTGGGAATTTCAGAGGGAGAAGGAAGAAGATAAGCAGGGAAAGCTCCTGAAGAACTAGAGCTCGGAGGAGCTCAGCCTTTCCAGCAAACACTCCTTTCTGGTTCAAATGGGCTTTGCATGAAGATGAGTGGAAGTCTGACTGTAAATTCATTAGCCGCACTCCCGATAGTTTCAGTGGGGCCAGGGATGTGTCCTCCAGCTGACCAATGCTGTAAGCCCCTGGCTTTTCCCCTGGGGAAGCACATCTGCCTGGCATCTGCCACAGCCCCCTTCTGAAGGGAGCCCTCTCCCCGTGATGAGGGGAGGGAGGCGTCCAGCCCTCCCTGCAGCCATCCCCGCAGGCCGCGGGGGTCCGGCTCC
>NW_008614323.1:15288-15542 GCF_000691845.1 Merops nubicus | reverse complement strand
TGGATTGGTTCTTCTGGAGACACCATCTGCCCCAGGGCCTGGCTGTGTCCAAGCCTGGGTGCTTTTAGGATTGCAGAGAACATGCTGGCTTTCTTGTTTGTGGGCAAAAGTATCCAGGTGATGTTAAATGCAGGTGTAGTGCTTGGCGTGAGGTGGGGGTGGATGGATGCTCTCGGGGGTCAAGGTCCCTGGGGTCTGCCAGCACACCAAGGACAGGGTGGCACCACCCTGCAGCGACTGCAGAGTTCTGTTGG
>NW_008614323.1:13688-15262 GCF_000691845.1 Merops nubicus | reverse complement strand
GGGGTGTGGGTGGCAGGTTTTGGCAACCAAAGGCTTCCTACAGAGAGATCTCCCTGGCATGGGAGATGTGAGCCCGAGTCCAGGCTTGGATGCATCCCCTTTTCTGTCTGTAGGAGCTTTAGGCTGGTGATTGTGTCTGGTTTGGGGTTCTTCCTGACTTCTTCCAATGTGATAATTCTGGGCCAAGTAAAGGATAATGAAACTTAAATAACTTGCCCTACCTCTTCCCCAGCCACTGCTGTGTGTAGTTAGTCATTTAATGAGAAATTAAGACAAGGAAGAGCTCATTTTGCTTTCCTATGACCAAGTAGGCTCTGCAGGACGTAGGAATAAGGTGGGATAGTAATTGGGTGTGATGTTGTGGTCTTTAGGGCAAGACTACAGGAAATTCATTGTGTTCCTTAGAACAGGATGGAGCCTTTCTTGGGATTTTTTTTTTTAACTTTAATTCTGTAATCTCGCCCCGTTATCTAAGAGCAGGAAGACTGCAGCCTCCCTAAGCCTGGCAGTGTGCTCCATCTGCTCGGGCAGCAGCAGCCTGCAGCTGGGTCTGCCTGGGGGGCTGTGGCTGACCCGTCCCCCTGGCGTGGGCATCCCCTCCAGCAGCTCTGGGGGCCCTGTGCCAGGCCTGGCTGCCCCTGGGGCCTGGCTGAGGTACAGTGGGGCTGGAGGGTGTTTTCTGGCAGCACTCTGCTGCTGTTGGCTCAGCTCCAGGGCATGCTGTGGGATGTGTAGCTCTCGCTGACACAGGCCTCCCCCAGCCTTCCCCTCCACTGCCTCTCTGGTACCTGAGAAGCTGCCCCAGAGCAGCTTCCACAGCATCTCCCCACTCGGTGGCATCTGCCTGTCCTTCCCTCCTCACTGGTGAGCTGACTCATTCCAGAGCTCACTGGGATTTCAGAAGGAATAAAAAAGAAATCTCTTTAATGTCAGTGGCTTTGCATCAGGAGGATTGGTGACTACTTTTTCCTTCATCCTCAGAGCTTTTCTCCTAGACTTTTTAGGCACGTGTGGATTATAATTTAATTTCCTGTTGCATTTAACAGCTTTAAAAGCACTAAAATCAACGGCTGGTTGGAGCTGTGACTGGGGATGCAGAAACTCTGATGCCCATCTCTTCTAGAGCAGGTGATGCTTGAGGAGCAGGGGAGAGAGGAGAGCTGTCCTGTAAAGCCATCTGCTGCATGTTTGCAGCCAGAGTCCTGTTTCAAGCCCTGTGGGGTAAAGTTTTGGGACACTTTTCATCTCATGTGTGACCCTCAGCTTTTAAAGAGCACACGTGAGTCTGTTCTGTTACCTTGCCATGTTTGAGTCGCCTGTGCTGTGGTCCACAGGCCTGGAGCAGCTTCTGTGCCACTGCACTTCTCCCAAAGCCATCTGCTGCATGTTTGCAGCCAGAGTCCTGTTTCAAGCCCTGTGGGGTAAAGTTTTGGGACACTTTTCATCTCATGTGTGACCCTCAGCTTTTAAAGAGCACACGTGAGTCTGTTCTGTTACCTTGCCATGTTTGAGTCGCCTGTGCTGTGGTCCACAGGCCTGGAGCAGCTTCTGTGCCACTGCACTTCTCCCTGCTG
>NW_008614323.1:0-13675 GCF_000691845.1 Merops nubicus | reverse complement strand
GCTCTTCCCTAATAACCTCCTGCCCTGTTCCAGCTAAGCTGTTATGGGTAGAAAATCCTACAGAGTTAGTTTTCTGCTTGCTGGAGAGATGCAGTCCTAAGTTAACAGCTCACCCTGAGGGAAGACAGATGAGACCCTGGCAGCCCTGCCAGCTTCTCAGATGCCAGCAGCCCAAGGAGGGTGAGAAGCAGTATGCCTGGTGGCTCAGCACTGGAGGTGGTGCAGAGCAGGTTGGTGTGTTGGAGTGCTAAGGCTGAGGGGACACGGGGAACGTCCCCTCACAAGGTTGGGCTGCAGCCCCTGGGTGTCCTCAGCACAGCTCACACCCACGCCTCGCCCTCACGGCTGTGGGGCATTGGAGGCACCCAGTGACCTCTGGTGTGGGTGGGAGAGGCTGTGGGTGAGCCGTGGCCCTGCCACACAGGGTGGGTGGCATCCCTGAGTGTCCCTGGCTGGGCAGGGAAGTCCATGGATCCTGGCCTTGGCTTGCTCATCCCCTGCTGGGCTCCCTGCCCTGTGTCCTGAAGCCCTGGGGAGCACCAGCTCTTTTCTTTGATGCTCCTGCAAGACAAAAGGCAAAGTGCTACAAACCACAACAGCTTCCACTCTCAAAATACCATAAAAGGCTGCGTCCTCCAAGCTGGGCATGGAGCAGGTCCCACCCACATTGCTGCAGCGTGAGTCACTGGCTTTTGCACTGCTCTCCATGTGGGTGCCCAGCTGGAGGAGCGGAGGGAGGAAGGGGAACCACTCCTAGTGCCCTGGAAGTGATGAAGGGCTCCGAGGAAGAGGATGACACACAGACATGCATGCACTCCACCGAACTGCCGGGTGGTTTTGCTTTCATTAGTCTCTTTTTTTTTTTTTGAGAAGTTCCAGCAAATGCTGCTTGCTGATCATTTCAGTTTAAGGTGCTTGCGGCCAAGAGTCTTCTGAACATGCAGAAACCCCAAGTTTGCCCTTAGGAAGAGCAGTAATACTGACAGGAATAATATGAAGCTGGAAAACCCCTCTGATGTGGAAGTACGTTTTATTTACTCTCTTTAAGGAAAGTTTTTCTCTCCTTATCCTCCCTCCTGCTCTTCATCCTTCTCTCCCCTACCCCGGTGCAGAAATAGGCTGCACGTCCTTGTGACAGGGGGTGTAAAAGCACATCTCCCTTCACATGCTGCTCCTCCCTGTGCTTTTTGTCAGCGTGCAGGTAGCGGGGAGTAAATCTGGGGCTGTTTTGGTTTCTCTCTCCAGGCACCGCCCACCTGCCCCGGGCATGGTCCCATCGTTGTTTTCCCTTTTCCTTCCCCTCTGCTTGCTGGAGTCCAGGCTGCCAGGGTGTACTGGGTTACGGCTGTCAGTGGGAAACTCTATAAACAGCTTCCTTTCTTTAGAGCCAGTCCTGACATCGTGTGGGCATGTCCTCCCAGTTCCCCAGCCGGGTGGGTGGAGGGAGGTGGGGGCTGTGGCTCAGCCCCGCCTCTTGCCTGGTGCATCTCTGAGGTCCTGCTGTCCTTCAGAGTGACCCCAGCCCTCCTGCTCTGGGCAGAGCTCGGGGAGGTGCCCCGGCGGGCTGGGGGGACCAGCATCCCCCCACACCTTCTCCAGCAAACTTTTTAACAGTGTAACCTAGCTGTGGGTGTCTTCCTGCTCATCGCTTCCAGGTTAGTCCTTCAAAGTGCTTTTTGGTGGGTATCCACCCTGACTTCTCCAGGAGGCAGAAGGCTGGCACACTCCACACCTTCAGTGCTGGGAAATTCTGTGTTGGGCCAGCTTCAGGTGACTTTGGCAGGAGTGGACTGAGGGTGCAGGTGCCTGCCTGGGCGGGCAGGGAGCAGAGGGAGTGGGCACGTCTGAGAGGTGCTGCTCCTTCTGTGCTGGGGGAAGGGGGCAGCTGAGGGGACAGCAGGGAAGTGTTGGCCACCAAAGTAATGGGCTGACAGCATTTTTTGTGCATGATTTCTTACAGAAATATTGTTTTGAGCATTTCTGAATTGGGAGAAAGGTGTATTTCTGTTAAGGTTTAGAAAGTAAAGAGTGTGACCTGGGCATGGTTTCTGGGCCTTCTGGAGAGGTTGTTCCTGGACTTTGTTGACATCTCTGGAGGAAGCAGCGAGCTGTGGTGTGCTAACCTTCCCCTCAGGCCTGCTCAGCTTGTTGAAGTGTTGGCACAGGCGTTCCCTGACCTGCCTGCAGTAATTCCTGGGTATTTTTCCCCATGATCAATAAACCAGAGCTTATTTAAGCAGTTTAATGGTACAAAACCCTCTGCTGGGGGGCATTTAACTGACTGCCTCTGCTCTGCTCATCCTGCTGTTGAAGGAAGCCATCAGGTTGCTGTACATCGTGGCTGTTTTGCTGTCCACTAACAGTCAGTTACACCCTTTGGAGCTGGGAGGATTCTGGGCAGCAGACAGAGAGCAGTTCAGTCTGTGCACAGTGCAGATTCCTCCAGCCCTGGCTGGGATCTGGGTCAGAGAAGGGGCAGTTTCCAGCCCTGCTGCTCAGTGTGTTTAGTTCTCTCCTGCCCACGTTCTCCACCTCGATGCTCCGAAGTATTAAACAATCAAAATAAAGCCATATTGCACAGACACTCTGCAGCCTGCTGCAGGCTGCCACAATACTGGGTTGTCTTCAGTAAGTTCTGTTGCAGAGTTAGATGGTGCTAGAGGAATATGCAGGTTTGCAGGTGCTGGTCTCAGACACTATCTTACCATCAGGTGGCAGAGAAAAGTGTCATCTTTGAGGCAGCAAACGAGAGCTCTTCCCAAGGCCTCCTTGTGTTCCCTGGCAAGAAAATCCAGTGTTCAAAATACTGCCTTAATTAAAAACCAAACAAACATGTTTTTACCATTGGGAAGGGACATCTGATAATGTTTTCTCCAGAAAGGGTGTGGGGATTGGGTATTTTTAGCAGCAGCTATTCTCAAGTTGTTGTTTTATGACCTTCTCTTAATAAAACATTTCTCTAACGTTTTCTTTCAAGTTTTTGTAGCTCCAGAAGATTTTTTCAGCCATAGTTGTTGCTTGGGGGAGGAGAAGAGGGAGGAGCAACCCACAGGCAGGAGAAGTTTTGAAACTGTTTTCTGGTGGGTTTTGAATGTGTAGGAGGGTGGGATGTTAGAGGTGGGTGCATCTCGTGAGGGAACTTTCCCAGGTCAGAGGTGTGGCTTGTGCTTCAGCTTTTCCACCAGCAGCTGCAAGATTGCCACCAACTACTTCTTAAAAGCAGCTGAGAATGGGGTAAGAAGAACTAGTTTGGACAGTAAGTTTAGCAGGTTGGAAGCAGAAGGCTTGGACTGAGGCAGGACGTGTTGATGGAGGTGCTGTAGTGGAGGAATCCTGTGGGAGGGCAGGGGTAAGGAAGGGCAGCGTGGCTGTCAGGTGCTTGTGTAGTGCTTGGGCTGTGGCCGACTTGTCTGGACACACTTGGGATCTACCTGCAAATGTTGTTGTCTCTTAGGTGATAAGAAAGCCAGCAAATTGCAGTGTCAAACCTGGAGGCTGTCTTCACCAGTCCCCAGACTGCTGCGTCTCCTCGCCTGATGTCCACAGACTGGAAGGCCAGCACAGACCCTGGGGGCCAGGCAGGATGGTCCTGGGCTTTTGCAGACGTCCCAGTGGCGGTGAGGAGGCTTGTCAGAGAGCAGTGCTGGAGGCAGGAGGGGGGAAGTGTCTGTGGGTTGGGTTGCTGGTGCTGTTTCCATCAGCTCTGAGAGATGGGCAGGCTTCCCACAGCGGGCTGAGCAGTTAGGTGTTTCTGCAGTGAGGTGTTTCTGCAGTGAGGTGTTTCTGCAGTGAGGTGTTTCTGCAGTGAGGTGTTTCTGCAGTGAGGTGTTTCTGCAGTGAGGTGTTTCCCCGTGCCTGTCGCTGGTGACTGTGAGGGGAGCAGACTGAGCTGAGTGCAGGCTGTGAGCAGGTGCCACACGGGTGCAGGCAGGAGGGAGGGGAGGGTGTCGGTGCTCCACCCGTGGCAGGCGGTCACACTGCCGTGGGCTTTGTGGAGACTGAACCTTGTGGTGCTACTGGAGAGGTGTCTAGCTGAGGCTGAGCCTGGGCAAGGGATGAGGAAGGTGTTTAAGGGGTTGTTTATTTGTTTATATGCATATTTTTTTCCTCAATACCCACCGAGTGATGAGGAGTTTCTGTTAACTGGCGATAAATGAAATGGTCCCTGAGCTGAGACTGCTCAGCTTGCCAACAAGTCCTTTTGTGAGGCCTTTTTAACAACCACAAGCACTGTCAGAAACAACAGCCCAGCCTACTGAAGGTGTCAATGCCACATGCAGTCACTAGTCCAGCCCTGAGTCAGAAGAAACCCAGGGTTGGTGCTCCCCAAAACACCAAGCCTGTATCCCACAGCTGCCAGGGCAGGAGACCGGGGCTGTGGGACTACAGGTCTTGCTTGGGAGAAGTTGTGGAGCATTTGGCACCAGAAACATGGCAAAGTGGTCTCTGTTTTTCCAGTGTTCTTGTATTGAGAATTTAGTGATTTATTTTGAAGCTCACACTGTCAGAATCTGTTCAATCTTTAATGCAAAGCGACTGCCAGAGTTAAAACCTGACCTCTGCTCTTCGGGGTGAGCCCTGGGAGCTCTCACCAGCAGGTAGTGCAGGGCTGGTGCTGAGCTCCTGAAGGACTCCCCATTTTCCCTTCTGTCAGTTTTGGGGTACAGAATGACCATCTGGGAAGTGCTTTCATTGCAGGAACCCTCACGGGGGTGCAAAAGCTGTCTGGGCTTTGGAGCAGCCCTTGTGGGCAGGTTTCCCTCTGGGCTTTGCAGGTGTTACCTTGGGTGCAGTAGCTGAGTGTTTCAGAGCCTGGATAGGACTTGGACTTTTGGTGCCCTTCTTGGTTTTAGGACCTGACACTTGATATTCTGGTTGCTTAAAAAAGAAAATAAAAATAAAAAATGACCAAGTGTGTGCCTGCTTTCAGTGCTTTTTTGGGAACTAATCTTGGCACTGTGTTTGCATGTGACACCTCTGGTTAATTCTGCATGGCTCTGGCAGGAGCACCGTGGGCCTCGTGCCTGGTGCAAGAGTGTTTCCTCTGGCTGCTGAATAAAAAAGCAGCATCAGCAAGAGTGGAAGTCCCATCCGGGTGGTTTTGGGGTGAAAGGTGGTGATAAAGGATCTGGCAGGAAGGAAGCACAGTGCGTAGAGAGGAGGTAAAGAGCAGATAATGAAAGGGTGATACTCGGAGTATGAGAGAGCAGGTGGAGTGGGCAGAGTATCTCCTGGAGGGGGTCTGCAGGCAGAAAACAGGGGCAGCCACTTGAAGCCCCTGGCCCAGGCTGCCCAGAGAGGTGGTGGAGGCCCCATCACTGCAGGCATTCGAGGTCAGGCTGGATGGGGCTCAGGGTAACCTGCTGTAGATGGGGCTGTCCCTGCTCCCTGCAGGGGGCTGCACTGGGTGGCCTTTGGAGGTCCCTTCCCACCCAAAGCACGCTGTGACTCCGTGAAGCCAGGTCAGTGGTGCAGAGCTGGCCCTGTCTCTTCAAGCCACGCAGCCAGAGCATGGTCCTCCTCTGCAGGAGCTGTGCAGTGACAGAGGAGGTGCTGGGGTGGGTGGTCCCCAGCAGGATGGGAGGGCAGGGCCAGGCTGGATCTGCTGGGAGGGCTCTGGGAGGCCTCAGTTCCAACCACCCTCTCTGCTTTTCGCTGGGAGGGAGCTGGTTGTTCTGCTGAAAACCCTCCCAAAACAAGGAGGGGAGGGGCAATCTGGAAAAGCAAACATCTTCTGATAACGGTGAGCAGAGGTAGGAGCTTTTGTTTGCTGTCAATGGAAGGAAGTGGGAGAAACACGTAACAGCTCCAGAGCAGCACAGGCCTTGCTGCTGCCAAAGAGATTTAGTGCTCCCCCTGCCAGAGTGGGTCCTAGGAGAGGATCTGGTGGGGAGATGCCCCTTGGAGCAGGTGGGAAGCAGTCTGTCTGAGGTGGGTGCTGAAGGAAGGTCTGCGACCATGGGAGTCCAGGTCCATGCTTACCTGGGAAGTGGGCACTGGGAAGATACAATCACAGAATGCTTTGGGTTGGGAGGGACCTCCAAAGGTCAGCTAGTCCAACACCCTTCAGGGAGCAGGGACATCCCCAGCTAGGGCAGGTTGATCAGAGCCCCATCCAGCCTGACCTTGAATGTCCCCAGGGATGGGGCAGCGACCACCTCTCTGGGCAGCCTGAGCCAGGGCCTCACCAACCATATAGTGAAGAACTTCCTCCTAATGTCTCACCTAAATCTGCCCTGCTGGAGTTTAAAACTCCTTGCAACTCTTTTGAGCTCCTTGGTTTGTCCTCAGCCAGGACAATGCTGAAGCAACTGTGCTTTCAGTGAAGGGGTGGGCTCACAGAGGCTCCTCTCTGCTCAACTAACAGTGGTTTTTATAAAGAGTGAACCAGCTCTGAGCTCTGCTCTCTGGGAAAATCTGTCCCTCTGAAGGACCTGATGTTGTGTGAAAAACAACCTTCAAAAGGCGCCTGTGCAATTGCTGGTCCATTCTGAGGTCCTGCCTGAAGGGCTGCGGGCGTGTCGTGACTCCAGCATGAATCCTGGTCTTTGTGTGGACCCTGCTCTTCAGGACACGTGAGGGTGATGTCTGTGTGCCTTTCCTGTCGAAAGACCCCTCGCTGCTCTCAGAAGCTTGTTGGTTGAGTGTCCCTCTGCCCGGGCTCCAGGCACAGAGCCCAGCTGCTCCTCAGCAGGGTGCCTGCAGCCCCCCCAGGGTTTGCTCTTGGGATGGGGAGTTCCCACTTCCAGAGCTGCCGAGGAAATCATCGTCCTGCTCGGGGAGGGCCCTTGGAGCAGTGAACTGAAATGTTGTGTCTAAAAGTGAACTGGTCTAGGTCAGCTGTCCAGCTGTTGCTTTGCTGGGTGAACGTTAGAACGTCTCTAAGATAAATGCACCTTCCAGTTCAAATCATCTTTTTTAGTTTTTTTTTTTTCCTGTAGCTGAGTGTGTCTTTAGCTGCATAAGAATGCAGGTTGATATGCTGGTGAGACTGGAGTCTGTTTCCTGGGGAGAACAGCATCTGCTGCTGCCTTCCCGGGCAGCCTTGCTGTGCTGTGCCAAGTGCTGGTCTTGAGATCACTGCCACAGGCTCTCATCTACCTCAGCTTCTCCCTCTGCTTTTTATCTCATCTGAGAAGGGGGTTTGTACTTTTTCAGTTCTGTGCATACTGACACTGGAAAAACCCTTCTCAAACATTTTCATTAATAGACGTGAGGCTGCCGTGGTCCCCTGTGACTTGCGTTTTGTCCCACTTCTGTAGCTCTGCATTATTCACATCCACTGGAAAAACCCTTCTCAAACATTTTTATTAATAGACGTGAGCCTGCCGTGGTCCCCTGTGACTTGCTTTTTGTCCCACTTCTGTTGCTCTGCATTATTCACATTAGAAATGCCATGGAAAACAGTAATTGAAGGTAACAGATCCACTGTGGGCTTGGGTGTTGGTTTTCCTGAAGTTCCTTGTGCTGCTTTCTCAATACCCCAAGTGCTGAGGGTTCACCTGCAAGGAAAAATGTGTCACTGGGGGCTTTGGGGGAACATGGGGCTGCTGGAGGAGGGAGAAGACTCGTTCTAGCCCTCAAGCTCATGTGCAGAGGTGCAAGCCATTGGCACCCGCTGTGCTGGGACCAGCATGGCCTTGCCCTGGCCCAGTGACTGGGAGATGTGCTCCATGCTCACACAGGGCCATGGTTGGTGGTGTGGGCGTGGACCGTGGTGTTGGGAGCACTGTTTGGGCTGCTCTTGGTGGCCAGGAGCTGATGCTTCTTGCTGCTGGTCACTGCCTGGTGTAGCACCTCACCAACCACTGGGGCTTCACCAGTGACCAGGAGATTCTCATCGTCACCCACACTGAGCTCTTCACCAGTGCCCAGCACCAGCCCGACCGGCTGTGTGCCACCACTGCCCCAGGCATCGCTTCCTTGCACAGGAGCTGCTAGTGCAGTGATCCTGCTTCCTCCAAACCACCAACACTGCTTCACCTGCCCTGGCTGCAGCGCTGGGCGGGTGCCTTTCGGCCCCAGCAGCCTCAGTAGGTCCATTTTTAGTGTCAGGTGTAGTTTTACATTGACCACATGTCTGTGTTTAACCTTTTTCTGGGGCTAAACTCCAGCAGTTGCTCCATCACCTGGTGACCTCTCCCCAGCCAAGAAGGAAGGTTGGGAAAAGGAGAGAGGAGACCCCAGGGTTGTGATGAGAATGGGTTTGATGAAGCAGTCAAACTAATACCAATGCAAAGTTATGCCATGCCCAGCAAATCTACAGTGGTCACAATAAATGGGGAAGCATCCTCGGGAGCTTTCAGGAGGCTCTGAGCAGGAGGACCTGTGTCCTCAGCAAGCTGCCACATTTATCCTGAGTGTGATGTTCATGGGCTGGGGTACACCTGGAGCCAGCTGAGGTCACTGCCCTGGCTGCCTCCAAACTGCCCGCGGGCAGCAGCCCAATACGTGTGACCTGTGAGATGTATGTTAGAGCCCTGACCAAAGGGTAGAGATGTTGATTTCAACCCTATTAAAAAACCCCAAAACCAAGAACCTTTGAGTTATTTTTACAGTGACTCCTAAGCTGACAAGCTGCTTTTGACAGGGTGTGTGTCCTGCACAGCCACTGCTGTGCTGTGAGCTGGAGCATTTCATCTGCCTCAGACCTCCAGCTGGATTTATAAACATGTGTTGCCTGGAGAGAAGAGGGGAGGACTTCTTGTGTGAATGGCTTCCTCCAAGGGAACATAGCCATTAGATTCTCTTGTTTATATAAAATGTTGCTTTTCCACACAAGAAAAAAAAAGCAAAAAATTCCTGTGGCTGTTCAGTTGGGGTAATTTTAGGAGTTATCAACAAGCCAAAAGGACAGGAAAGGTTATGTTGTAACTGAAAGAAATTACTTTTGTACTCCTTAAAAACTTTGTGTATCTTGCTGCTGTCCTGCACATGGCTGTGGAAGAGCTGGGGGAGATGTTTCCTTTGTGCTTTCCAGTGTTTATCAAACACTTCATGTTTCCCTGAAGTTTTCCACTCCTGGACATGCTTGTGTGGGGCTTGGGTAGAGAAGAGAAGTTAACAGCAGCTCTCCTGTTGGCGTCCAGAGATGCTGTTTGAAGGTAATTCAAGTCCAAGGTGCTGCCAGCAATCTGGTCAGGGAGTGTCCTCTGCAGAGGCTGCCAAGCACCAGCAACTTGCTGCATGGGGCTCTGTTCAGAGCTGATTAACCTCCTTGGAGTGGCTGAAGGAATGAGGGTGGTACTTGGAGAACCTCACGTAAAATACATATTTCCTAGGGGATGGGCATGGGTCAGGGTCAGGCTAATGGCTCAAGCTGCCTCCACTCCTAGAAGTGGGGTGGAGGCAGAAGCTCTGGCCAGACCCCCACAGGCAGCGTGGGGCTCCCTTCAGCTCGGCATGGATGTCTAAGGACAGGGGGTGATGGTTTTAAACTCCAGCAGGGGAGATATAGGTAAGACGTTTGGAGGAGATTCTTCACCATGAGGGTGGTGAGACACCACCAGGCTGCCCAGAGAGGTGGTGGAGGCTCCATCCCTGGAACCATCCCAGGTCAGGCTGGATGGGGCTCTGAGCACCCTGCTCTAGCTGGGGATGTCCCTGCTCCCTGCAGGGGGTTGGGCTGGGTGACCTTTGGAGGTCCCTTCCAACTCAAAAAAGATACAACTGTGGTTGTATCTGCAGCTTACAAACATTCAACTCAATGATTTTTTGGGAAGAATTTTTGATGGATATCTTGTTAGTAGATTTTTAACTTCTTACCCATTTATTTCATCAGCTGCCCAGTGACTTTAAATAACGGTACAGCTAGGATTTATTTCCTTCTTTGTGCTTTAAAAAAGATGCCACCCCTCTGTGTCAAGGAGAAGACAGGCAGCTGGAGGCACAGCAGCTTATTTTTGGTCCTTGTTCTGTTGATTTTGGCTAGTGACTATCACTAGCTCCACAGTGCCCAGGGTGACATCTCAGGTACCCGCCGGGACGCGTGTCCTCCCCCTGCTGCTCTGGGCATGTGGTGGGTGTGGGTGGCCTCTGGCTGGCAGTGGCCACCAAAGAGCAGGAAAGGTTTTAAATAGCAAAAGGAGATCAATGAGACCTTTCAGCTTACCCAAAATTACCGTGTATAGCTGGAGGCAGGAACGACCGTGAGGGGGTACAAGGGAAGGGTGGCATGTCCTGTGGTGTTGCTACACGGACCAGAAAGGATGAAATACAGTGTTCAGAGAGGAGTGCCTGTCCAAGTGGAGGCTGAGCATCACTGTAGCCTTCTTTAGTTTACAGTTAAAGAAATGTAAACTGTTTTTCTAGGCTTAAGCAAACAGAAGAAGCTGGTTCCTAAGCCCTGTGTTTATGTAGTTTCCTTCCAGGTCAGTGCATCACCGAAAAAAGGGGATTTTTTTCATAACCCCCCCTGGCTTTTCTGGCCTTTTTATAGACACTGGAATGGAGGAAGGAGGGAATGCAGGGAGAAGATGAGTCTTCAATTCCCAAAGCGGCATGTGGACTTTTTGGGGTTGTGAGGCAGTGGCCCAGGGCAGGGGTGGAGTCCCCACCCCTGGAGGGGTTCCCAAGCTGTGGAGATGTGGGGTGAGGGACACGGGGCAGTGGGGACCTGGCAGTGCTGGGGAATGGTTGGACTCCATGATCTTTAAAGGTCTCTTCCAACCAAAATGATTCTATGATTCTTCAGTTTAGTTTTCTTTTTTTAATGAGAAGTCATTAAAATAATGCTGCTTTAAAGAAAAACTTAGTTCATGCATCCTGGGGATTTTGAGCTGGCTTTCAGCTGGGGTTTTTTTTTGCTATTATTGTTTGGAGAAAATGAAAAAAGTAACTTTTTTAAAAAAGCTTTTTAAAATGAGCTTAATGAAAATATTTAGATGCTCTTCTATTCCCCATGAGGTCTGGAAATAGGAGTAGATGAAGAATTGCTTGAGACCAGCTGCTCTTCTCAGAGGGTCTAGGCTGTGCCTGGAGCCGTGTCTGCTGGCACTGCACGAGCTCAGCCCTGCAGCTGCACCACGGCTGGGCCTACTGAGCAGCACCAGGGAGGGAGCCAGCCTCCTAGCAGCCCTCCTGCTTCTCTGCCCCCATCCCCACCTCGGGCAGAAGACCTTGCCCTGCATGCCAGGGCACAGCAGGGACGTGCCCGTGAGGGCGCGGGTGGGACGGGACGCGAGCACCAGGAGCATGGGAAGGGTGGTGGGGAGAAGGTTGAGGTCTGAGTTACTGCTGTGGGCGCTGGTGGCCTCGAGGGGGGTGGATAGCACGTAAATGCAGCCTCACTTAGGTTTTTAGATATTTCTAGAACTAAACAAGCAGCTGCTCATGACCGAGGCGAGCTGCGATTCCTCCGCCGGGCATCACCGCGCGCTTCCCCCTCCCAAGCTTTGCCACCTTCAGGCAGCACTGTCAGCTCTGGGGGACAGCTTCACACTTGTGGAACAGTCCATTGCTCCTCTGCGTGGCTTAAGTGAGAACTGAAGACTTGTTTTAAAAAAAGAGCTAGTTACATGTTGGGCTCTGGTGTCCTTTGAACTGCGTTAACTATTGGAATATATCAACTGGGAACTGCATGTGCTGGAAGATGGCTCAGGTGGCACTGCCATGTGGTTGCTGATGTTGTTGCTGGTCTTTACCTGAGGGAAGTCCTGCAGGAATGGTCTGGACACCCCTTGCATCCTGTCTTGGTGGCAACCTGCTCTTAGGTGGGCTGAAGTTGGGTGTAGTGCTGTCCCTTTGGCTTGGGCCAGGGGCACGTTCTGCCTGTGGAGCTGCCAGTATCACGTGTCTGCTGGTACAAAGGAGTGGTGGACCCTGAGATCTGGATGGGAAGCCTTCCATCCCCTGGCACTCAGCCAGGTCAGAGAATGGGCTAAATCTGCCCCGGGTGCTGGGTGGTGCCTGAGCTGCACACCCCTGATGAGCACTCTGGGGAAGATGCTGCTGTGCGGCCGGGGGCACGCGGGCTGGGGGCCAGTCCTTGGCACATGTGCTGGGATGGCTGTGAAGTTCCTGCCCAGCCCCAGACAAAATCCCTGTAAGGAGCTGTCTGTGCTAGCACCAGTCTGTGCTGGGCAGGAGGAAGCTCAGCCTGAAAAGCCCACGAGTCAGTCCCAGGGTTTTCTTGCAGTGCAGCCAGGTGTGGTTTTCCCCCTGCCGTTGGGTGCCCTCCCGTTACAGCCTGTCCCTTCCCCACCAGGCTGAGGTGCCACCTTGCTGTCCACTCCCATGGGACCTGTGTCCATGGGTTCCTCTGTGTGCTGGGACCCCCAGTGCTGGCGAAGGATGGTGCCTCCACTGGGCCAGGACTGCAGAACTTACCAGCTTCTGATTTGCTTTGCAGTGAGCCCTGGGGAAGAGAGAGCTGCTGCACAGACTGTCCCACCTCCTGCTGTCCCCCAGCCACCCGCGGGGAGCTCTCCTGTGCTGGAGGAGCGAGGGGACAGCAACCCCCCCGAGCTGGGGCAGAAGCAGAGTGCTGCTGTGGCTGTGGGTCCGTGTCACCCCCGAGAGAGGAGACAGCCAGCTCCTGCCCAGTAGATGCCCACGGGGGAGAGGACAGCTCCACCTGAGCTGATGCATCTCGGCACCTGAGACCAGGCTCAGGTAAGGGCATGTTGCTCAGAGCTGGGTTGAGTTTCTGTGCTCCCTTCTCCAGTCTCACAGACTGGCTCTGGAGCAGGTGAGAATCACCCCAAGAGCCAGAGGGTGCTGGGGCTACATGTGCTAATAGATCAGCAGGATCTTGTCTGCAGCAATGCTGGATGCTCTGGCTTGATGGGATGTTGGGCTGGAACCCCTCTCCTACAAGGCCAGGCTGAGAGAGCTGGAGTGGCTCAACCTGGAGAAGAGAAGGCTCCAGGGAGACCTTACTGCAGCCTTCCAGGATCTGAAGGGAACCTACAGGGAGGCTGGGGAGGAATTTTTTTACAGGGGCTTGTAGTTATCAGACATCAGGTCATGGCTTCAAACTGGAAGAGGAGAGATTCAGATTAGAAATGAGGAAGAAGTTCTTCACTGTGAGGGTGGTGAGAAGCTGGAACAGGTTGCCTAGGGAGGTTGTAGGTGCCCCAACACTGGATGCCTTGAAGGCCAGGTTGGATGGGGCTTTGAGCAACCTGCTGTAGTGGGAGGTGTCCCTGCCCATGGCAGGGGGTTGGAACAAGATGATCTTTAAGGTCCCTTCCAAGCCAGACCCTTCTATGATTCTGTGATATTGCTGGTGGTGTCCAAGCAAGTTGCAGTGAAGGTTCTCACCTGGGCACTCCGAGTGCTTCTGCTAAGGGAGCTGAGTGTGGTTTTATCCAGAGCAGTTTGGGATATAATACAAGTTTACCAGGACAGGAGCTCATCTGAATTTTCTGTAACACCTTTTCTGTGGCAGTTTGTGACTCACGTGAAGCGATCTCTGGGCAGTGAGATTCAAAGGCCCTGAGACAGTTAAAACATAAACCTCCTAATTGGCTCAGTGCTCCTCACATCCATTAAAAGAAAGAACTCAGCTTGCTCATGTGCTCTTGAGTGTTTTGTTGTGGCCAAGGAAATAAACAGGCAAACAGGATCTCCTGTGTTGCTCATCCTGCTTGATGGTCGTTGTGTTCCCGGAGCTGTGATTCGCTTTGTGGGGTGTAACCGGGCGCCCCGCGGGGCTGGGGTGGGTGATGCCAGG
>NW_008614322.1:24303-47386 GCF_000691845.1 Merops nubicus | reverse complement strand
CCATGACTTTTGGAATATAATAGAGATCTGAATGTTGAATTCATACCTGAAATGGAAAAGGATAAAGCCAAATTCTTAAGTTTCAAACCCAAAGCAATTGTGTGAGTGGGAGTTTTGCAGTACTGTCATCTCTGTCAAGTTCTAGTAGCAAAGAGTATAAATTGTAAAAGTTTGAGGCAGGCATATCACTGCACAACTAATTGTTATATTCTGCTGTAAGATGCAAGAAGAGATTTACCTGGGACCTGCAAGGACCCATCAAGCCATAATACAGTATGATCTAAAGGGAGAATGGCTGAATGATCTGGGAGCCATGGAGTTTCCACTTAGATGAATTTGCAGAAAAGGACAGATGATTTAATATTTTGCTGGAATTGGTCTCTGAGGACAGCTATTTCCCAGAAAGAAATATCCATAAGATCTTCATACCATTAAAATTCTACTGGCAGAAAGCTAGGAATGCATTCTGCACACATTTTGAAGACTAGTTTTATTTTAAACATAATCCCACCCAAATAAAAGTGTTTTGTTTAAAAATGGAAGTGGCTTCAAAGTTCATCAAAGTGTTTTTATTGTTGAAATACCTCAAACAGCTTTGCAAAACAAATGAAAACCAGAGACCTTTATTTGAAGGAATTTTCTATCCACTAAACTTTCCTGAGCTGAAACGTAGTGGTATTGAAAAGATGGCTAATCTTTGTGTTCTGAATGAAATTTATTTAATATTTCTTTTACAAAGGTAGAACTTTTCTTTTCACACTTACTGAGGTTTTCATGACAATACATGAGAATTTCATGAGTGTTCCCAGAATGGTTCATGTCTGGAGGTAAAATCTTCAATTTTAGAAAAAGGTGGGAGGTTTGGAGTTGGATTTTTTTTTTTTTTTTTTTTTTTTTTAAAATCTAATCTTTGGACTCCACAAATGCAAAAAAAGGTGGGGGGTTTGGGGGTGTTTGTTTTTTTTTTTTTTTTTTTTTTTTTTTTTTTTTTTTGTTTGTGTGTTTTGTTTTGGCTTTTTTGTGTGTGTGAGGGTTTGGGGTGGTGGTGTGTTTTGGTTTTGTAGGGGTTTGTTTGTTTGTTTGTTTGTTTTCAGATTTAATACAGCTTTTTTCAAGTATTCTTATCCTTGTTCATTTTTTTGTTTGCTTGGTTTTGGTTTTGTCTTGTTCTGTGTTTGTTTGGTTTTTTTTTAACACTAAAGTAGAAGTAACTTTAGATTCAAAATGTCTTCTTTATACAGGGAAAATACAAGGTTAACTTACTTTAAAATTTTATATGTTTGCACACTAGGTGAGATAGTGATTCAGCAACCTAATGTCTAGAATAACACAGCTTGTCTTGCTTGATGTAGCTTATTAACATGTTGCCTCCAATGTCTTTAATTAGTATAATTTAGCATCCTAATATCCAATATTAAATTATCACTGTTAATAATATTGTTACTAGGACCACTACTACCACAGCTGCTACTGTTTTGGAAGCATCAGCAGTGTGCAGTTGAAATCAAAGCATTTGTTCTTGGGATTTCAGCACAAACAGTTACATTTCCCAGAAAAGCTCACACAAATTAAAATGAAGAGTAAACCATATATCATTAACATTAGGTGCTGCAATTCCCCTTCTGCAGTTCATGTACTGAACAACTTTCTCAAACTGGAATTAAAAGAACACACTTTACTTGAAATATCTTTAAGGAAAAATCACTATGCCCAGCATAGTATGTATTGTCAGTTATGTATCTTCTAGTTCCTCTCAAATGGACATTTATAATAAATAGCAGTGAAACATTTAAAAAGGCTCCTATTATCAATTTATTCTACTTCTCTTTTTAAAAATCCTGTTCACAAAACTCTTATGTGTACACTGAATTAATCATAATTTCATGCCTAATCTGAAGACACTCAATATTTAACAGCTTTTGCAATCTGTGTCAAGATCAAGTGTTGTAATTATGACAGTGTTTCAGAAAAAGAGAATGTGCTGTGAGAGAAATATAAGTAGAATTCAGTCACTAAAAATGCCAATCTATCTGTATTATTTTAATAATTAAAAATTTTAAAAATTGTTGTAAAAATAGTTTCTGTTAGCTAGTGAACTTACAAAGATAATCCAAAAACAGGCTCACCCTATGATTATCCTGTATGGACTATTTTGACAAATGAAAAGTGCTGAAAAATGTTTCATTCATGGCTTTAAAAAGCAAATGATGACCTTGTTATTTCATGTATTTGTCTATTATGCAGTATTTAAGTGAGGAAATTTACCTTTTTATTGTCGTATTCTGTTAATCTATATATATAAGAATGTACTCCAAAGTGAAAATTAATATCTGCTGCGAATAATGATACATTATCCAAGTTCAAAATGACAGCAAAGTGGTTACTGATGAGAGAATATTAATAATGAAAAATAGCAGCTAGCGAGGCTATAGAAATAACAGTGTTGAGCATAAATGCCAATAGATTTGCCCTATAAATGAGTGTTATGATTTTTTTGCAGGCTTGGTAATAGTGTTTTCAGAAACTGCACATCAATTTAGGACAAAAGACTACTGTTAGACTACTTTGACCCCCAGAATCCAGCTTTAGATGTGGCTTCTATTTTAAAAAATAAAGACAGTTAATGTCACAGGCCTCATGACCCTCAATAGGTACAACAAATAACATAAATCTTTCAGTGGAAATGAGCTCCTTTTCCATAGAAAAACTTGATGCATATCCTTTTGAACTATGGTTTTGCATAAAACTAATCAAAATATTGTATAAAATAATCAGAATCTTGCTCACAAAAAAAAAAAAAAAAAATTTCCCTGTCATCTCTCTCCAAAACAGTTATTTACAATTACCTTTCAACACCTGGGGCCTAAGGCAACATTTTCTTGTAGCTTCAAACTCGAAACAGAAGATTTTTAACTACTGTTTCTATATTGGTATTACACAAAAAAAACTGTATCTCTATGGCACTTCTTTGAACTAAATCACTTTATCATAACTGGTAATTAACTGGCCTTATTGTTGTTATTGGTCTGGAAATGTAAGTGAATTTGCCTGGCCTGTCAGTATGAATGTAAGACATTTGTCTGTACAGAACCTGACAGAAAGGTGGAGAAAGAAATGGGAATCTAATTGAAATGTCCAAATTGGTCTGGTAGTTTTTATTTTCTTTCATTCTTTATTACTTTTCATTTTTTAAGGTTCTGTCAGCATTTTTTCTTAAGCCACTTCATACAAAGTAGAATAAGAAAGAGATTTTTTTGGGTATTTTTTCCTTAAAAGTAGAGGTTCTAGAATATATGAAATTTTGCAATTTTTTAATGTTTTATTGAGTTCATCACATCAGAAAGAAAAAAGATTTTTTATAAAAAAAAGTGAAATTACTTTATGTTTATTTTCAGTCCTTTAATCCTGAAATCCAAATGTAATTTACTTTTGTCTTAGGATAAGCAAAATCTTAAACTGCATATATATTGAAAACCTTTTGAATTTTTGTTTCATACACTTTTTCAGCTTAGTTATTTTTTTCTTTTTTTTTTTTTTTGCCTTATTCAATCTTGAAGTAGAATAATTAATTACTCTCACAGCTTTTGTGAAAATGGAGTAGGTGGCTTGATTCTAACTTGTTTTTCTATTTCT
This sequence comes from Merops nubicus, assembly GCF_000691845.1. Classification (NCBI taxonomy): domain Eukaryota; kingdom Metazoa; phylum Chordata; class Aves; order Coraciiformes; family Meropidae; genus Merops; species Merops nubicus. The sequence goes on along the minus strand of NW_008614322.1, from coordinate 43,753 downwards.
TTAAGAGTTTGCACTGGCTTTATCACCCTTCTAACATAGCATACATATTCAAATCTTGAATCAAAACAAATTATAAAATGACGGCATGAAAATCACGGCAAACCTGGGTCCTGCATACATGATGGTTGGGGTATAATGTAACAGGCTACCTGCTGTGCAAGTGTTGTATATTTTAGATAAAATATATGTTGTTTACTTTTCCTGTGTTATATGGCTTTGATATTACCACCTCATCATGTTTAAAATTATTCCAAACTGTATAACCACTGGATCCTTCTATTGTCAAACCTTCCTGATTGAGAATCTCTTTCCTGTGCTTTGTAAGAATTTTATTCTCTACAAGAAGAGAGTCTCCTACTCTGACCTTCATCAAAGTGCACATCCATGGCCTTTAGCCTACTCTCAAAACACAGTTTTGAAAAGGAAGAAAAAAGTAGGTTTCTTACCAGGTTGCCATCGTTGCTCCAACGATCTCCCTGAGTTCTAGGGCATCAGAAAATTACTGAGAGGGTAAAATATGTATAAAAATAATAGTATAGGAAATAGCATAAGAAAGGTTGGCTTCATGTTATAGTCATTAGGTTATTTTTTTTTTTTTTTTTTTTTTTTTTAGCAGAATACTATGTATAGTTGGTTAAAAAAAACTATTTCCTGATGTGCGAATTGCTCTACAAACTCTGTTCTTCTGTAGCTAACTATTGTTCTACCTGCTTATTAATCTCAGGCTTTCAAGTTCCAAGCACATGCAGTCAGAAAAACACATGACATGCTGCTAGGCACTTACCAGCTACCAAAGCAGACCTGGTAACTCCTCCAAAGAGCTTTTTTCAATTCTAGCCTTTTTGCTCTACTGTGGATTGTACATGCTGCTTGCACAAACCCTGAAGAATCTCATTACTGGAACTGAGCTAAAGTGTTTAAACAAACACGGCAAACTGCACTGTCTTTATAAATAAAATTATCCTAGTCAAAAAGCTGTCCTATTACTTCAGAAGTATATGTTCAAAACTTGATTAAATTCCTTCCGTCTTTTCCACTGGAGGTCTCAAAGGAAGAGTGTCTCTGCTGTCATAGAGCCCAGCCAGCTCAGCAGCCACATTTAATTCAACATTGCTTTTTCTTTGATGTGGAGTGACAAGCAATGGGTTTTGTCTGCCATACCAGATGAGGAGGATTTTGTCTCACTCGTCAATAAGGTGAGGAAGTTTGATAGGTGAGAAGTCCCTATCAGTTGTGATTGAAGCCTAGTTCAAATTGTGAATTACAAAAGCATTAAAATTAAGAACGGTAAAATGGAGTTCTCCCTCTCTCTCCTCTGTGACAAAAGCAGACCCACAATTTTCTGTTCCATTAATGTGACTTCTGAAAGAAAAATGAAGTTTATTTTTTTCAAAAAAAAAAAAAAAAAACAAAACAAAACACAATAAAAAAATCTTCTGCCCATGAACTTTAAAGGCTTTTCTTTTCTTGTTGTTTGGTGCTTGTTCACACAGTTCTGTAATAGGATGATAACATGGTGCCTTAAAGGGATTAAGGTAAGAGGCCTCCTGAACCTCTGTAGCATTTCCTTTGGTGGTTCTAAGTGGGTAAAACAACAAGTGGAACCACTGTAGCATTCTTACATCTGGTTGGAGGAATGAATAACCTTACAGAAAACTGGGAGATATTTGCTGGAGTGAATATAGAAAAGAAAGAGTCTCAGTGGATGAATTAAAAGAAGATTTCAGTCATAGACAGCTGTCACAATTTTAAATTGAAATTTAGGCCAAATAACTATCCCTAAAGTTACAAATCTCCGGTCACAAATCTCAATTCTCCTCAGAGGAGGAAAATCATGTTACACTCTACCTCACAGGCAGGCAGGAGACGGATTTAAAGTTACGCTTATCCAATTCCTGTTCATTTATTGCCCTGAAACACTTAGTAAACATTCCAAGTAAAGAATTGTACAAGTGTAATTGTATTAACTGGCTCCAGGCTGATCTAAAGTTATTGCCTTTGAGCTAGAGCACTGGATTCCCTGAACAGATTTTGCTTCTCTGGATGAGTTTCAAAGCAGATTCATTATCAAACATCTGCCAGGATCACTTTGAGTGTGATGTGAGTATTGGAATTAAGTAAACATTGGAAAATGTGACACAGATGTGCAAACAGGTCTTTTCTCTGTTTTTTTAATGGAAAACAAAGTTTTCTATTTTCCTTAAATGGCAAGGTATTTCCACTTTTGTATGTTTCTTTACATCCTATCAGGACTGGGATTTTTATAGAATCTTTTGTTTGTTTTTCTGTTATTTCTTACTATTGTCAGTACTGATTTTTCTACTATTTGACAAGCAGATGGAATAAGACACCACCTGCCAGATGTTTATGGGATAACCTGAATCAATAGAAGACACTGCAGGCCCTTTTTCATGAGCCCAGCTGTGATGTGTATGTGTAGTATAAGGGGAAAGAGGGTCTTCCTTTACCTTGTTTCCTGAGGCAGTTTCATAAGTCCATTAGACTTGAGTAACAGAATTTTTTGAGATTTTGTATGAATATGGGAAAGTTGGAATGACTTGAGACATACAGGGTCACTTATCTCCAACACTGCTGAAAAGGCAAAAGCAGGAGGGAGGTGGTGATATACTGTGTCATGTTAGACAGAGGTGTGTTGCCAGCTCTCCCTTGACCTTGGAATGAGGCTTTCAAGTACCAAGAGTGACTTTGATCTCTACTAAGCACTGAAAAATCTTTTAAGACCCATGGAGAATTTGTCTTAGTTGGTACATCCAGGCACAACAGAGATGACTAATAGAAGTCAGAAGTCCAGACTGTTTCTAAGAGAAGGCCTTTATATTAAACCATATTTTTGCCAACACACAAGCACTGCCGAGATGGTAGAAGACAGCTGTAAAGCTATTTCTGAACCTTTTTTCTCTACAAACTCAGATGAAGGCATGCAAACTCCTGTATTAAAGGTAGATATTCCCCATGAGTGCAATTATATGAAAGTTTATTTTGCCTCTGTTTTTCTATCCTGTTATTGCAAGGATTTTTCCCACAAGTATTCATGAGATTATAGTGTATATATATGTGCAGTGATTGTTTTAAAGTGAATATGGCCCAGTCTCAGGCAATTTTGGCAAACTTTTAAAAACTGAAAGAAATCCTGTACTTCTACTTCTATCATAAACCTTACAAAAGATACCACTTTAACATCCCAACTAGGCGTTTGGTTTTCTACAGGAGGATGAATATACCCTTTATGTTTTCATCCACACTACTTTCTTAGAAATAAAAGCAAACTTGAATATTTTTCCTATTCCTTTGAAAATTCAAAACAGCTTTAGCCAACTGGCTATATTTGTTTTGCATATTTCTATCTACTGAAAGCTCCAATACATCAAGGAAGCAGACACAGTGGAGAAAGTTTTTGAGGCCACAGAAATTTGCAACGGGTAATATTGGTACTTTGCAATGAAAGATAATACTAATATGACATTTCTGCTGCTGTGTCAGTCTTAGAAACAGGCTAATAAGGCTGATGTGGTAGGATATGGCCATAGAAATCATGACTGTGGCTGAGGAAGGATTTGTTTAGTGCAGACGACACACAATTATCCTCAGCAACACCAGCCAAAGACAGGATTAGAAATGCAGCCATAACACATGATCTGACTGCACTGTCAGTGGCAATGTTATAGAAAGACACGGAAGCATGCTTTAATCATCTGTTCTGTAACTTTCTGAATACAGGGTTTAGCCAATCTCATGCTGAATTTAATTTTTCTACTGCTGTTCAATAACTGCCTTAATATTGGCTTAACCACTTAGTATGGGTGCCTATAATGTGCTGCAGTCTGATGCACAGTCATACTGGACATGCTGTCTTAGATATTCCAGGACCACACTGAGTTAAAGACACATAACTAGTTAAAGATATGTGACTATGAATGTAGTGTGTAGTCTTTGACTGTAATTCTGCAAAGTGCTTTGGGCAGGTGGCAAAAACTCTTTTTTTTATTCAATTGCTTTTTTTTTTCTTGTGATAACCGGAAGTAGTTTTGCTATTGTTTTAAACTTTTATTACAGACAAAATCTTCCGTGCAACTCTGGTCTTTGGAAGAGATAACTATTAGCATATATGCAAGTCTTATCGGATGTTATAGGGCCTAAGTCTCTATACAAAATTAACCATTTTCTCAGTTTGCCCTTTTTGTATCTTTCTCTTTTTCTAATTCTGACAACATCTTCCAGAAATTACATTAATGAAAGCCTATAACTCACTAATTACCAAATTATATCACTGGAGCTGCAGTTCAAAATCTATACAAGTTAATAAAACCTCTCTAATAGTATAAGTTGTATCAATTTATAAGCATTATTAAATGTACAGCTGAGACTAACCAATTTTTCACCTTTTGAACACCTTCAAAATCCCTTCTGACTTCTTTTAAGGTGGAAAAGAATGTACCAAATAAGGTGACAGACACGGGCTAAGACTTAGAGATAAAATCCTGAGGAGATCTCAGCCAGTGGTGTCAGTATTATACGATTCAGACTGTTTTATGCCTGTGAGTGGTTTAAGCCTGCAATCTTTCCTTTTTGCTGATATCTGTGGCCACCATAGAAAAAAAAAAAAAAAAAAGAAAATACAAAAGAGAGCAGGGCCATGACCAAGGTGAAGTGATGCAGACAATTCTAATTGGCATCGACTTCCCCCAGAGCAGTGATGAGTAAAACTTAAGCCCGTTGTTTGCTCTGAAAAGTCACAAACCAGAATCCTTTGCCTGTACTTGTGTGCGGTTGAACAATGTGTTGATTTAATTACAGCAAAAAGTGATTGGGAATGTTTTTAAGAGAGCTTGGTCTCTTGTTGCCAGCTGTCACTGAGATGGAACTCAGCCTTACTATTGAGGCACTAGTTATGAACTGTTTTGCTGGTGGCTGAGACAATAGGCTCCGTATTTTTAAATTTTATCAGGAAGGACCTATTATTTAGGACTCCTTATTACTGTCAGTGTCACAACATCTTGAATTATTCAAAGAGAACTTTGCTTCCATCCGTCAGTCTCCCCTTTGCTGTCAAAGATGCAAATATAGGTTCTCATTGCTTAGGGGAAATTTGTAATATAAAAAGGAAGGAAGAAAGATGTCAGGAAAAGTTAAATGATATAGGATGAAAATTCTCAGGAGAAAGAGAAACTGAAGCTTTGAATTTTTATACTTGCTACATAATGAGAAAAAGAGAACAAGAAAGTTTTCTTTTACAAAGTGCTGGAGAATTTACATCTGTGCATATATGGATGTCTTTTTCAATATAAGCTGTGATGCCAAAAAAGGAACTGGATGTATCTGAGATAAAGAAGAGAAGGAGAAGGAAACTTCCTATAAAACCATCAATGATTATGATTTTGAAAATGAAGGCAAGTTCAAATAGATTAAGAGTGGGATGTATAAAGCAAATTGTACAGCAGTTTAGTATATTTTAAAACGCCAGTGATATGGAATATACTACTAGATTTTTGTAATACCTTTTTTTTTTTCCCAATAAAACTGTTGATTTATTCAAGAAAGACTTCTTGGGGTAAAAGACTGTTATCAACAGCATTTTTTTATAGCCCAACAATTGTTTTCAAAATTAGTTTCAGTATCTCATTAAGTTTTTTAAAAAACACAGTCTTCCAGTTAGAAATTCCATTTGTTAAGAAAATAAATAAACTTTGCAACTTTAAAGTTATTATTAAAATGGTGCATTTCAAGACTCTTGGAATAATCTTTCTTCTACAGCCCCAAACATTTCAAAATATGTCTTTTCAGTGTGCAACATTTTTGCAATTGTTAGTGTTCATCCTACTTTGATGTTCTGAAATGTTTGGGTGTCATTGAAAGACGTTTTCCATGAAACCACAATAATCCTCTCTCCGCTACCCCTGTATCTGCTGTTCTCATTCAAGAAACTTCATTTAGAGGAATCAGGGAGCCTAGCCACATAAGCTCCCTGTGACTTGAAATGACAGCAAGGCTTTAAAATCATGAAGAACAAACAGGGTCTACAGATTCCAAATAAAGATCCCTACGCTTAGACTGAGGCAGTTATGTTCTCCACAAGCTTAATCTATATTTTTCCACAGAAATACTGTCATTGTAAGGCATGCCTGTCACACAAGGACATGAATGATCAGGTTTTACTGCTTTAAGAACCATATTTTTTTATTTTTTTTTTTAATCAAAGGAAGGCAAGACACTTCCTCATCTACTTAATGCTGCATCTTCAGAGTTTGCTTATGGGATGCTTAATTATGCTGATGTTGCTATCAGAGTTACTGAGGAGGGTCACAGTTTTATATTTAGGGTTGGGACTTGGATAGGTTTTCCAACCTCTAATGTTATCCAGAGGGAAGGGCTGCAAATGGAAAGCTGCTATTCATCAGTTGACTAATCTCTTTTTCTGTGATGCTGGCAACAGCAGTATTTGAAAAATATTTTAATTATGAAAAGTAATAATAAAAAATTATTCAGGTATTTTTAATTTGTGAAATCTTAGTGGAAAATCAATTCTTGGGTGATTTCCAAGCAAGCACTGCAGGCTGCACAAATTAAAACAAAACAAAATGTGGTCTTTCTGCTGTCCATTTTAGTGAATTCTGCTATCACTGCACCTGCCCACCACAGTGATGTTAGTTTGAGAAATGTGTTCTCCACCTATTAGCCTGAAAACTCTTTTAGCTAGAGACGGACCAGCATTTAATAAAGGAAATTTATTATATTTCAGGTTTTGTTGCAGAATTTTAGCTTATTTTGCAAAGAGAAAACAGGAATCGATTCAGGAATAGAAAAGCTGTTAAGAGGCTAGTCTGAAGTGTATTCCATTTTCATTAGTGCAAAGACTTTCTATCTCCTTTAACCTGCACTCTCACCATATATACAATAAAATACAAAGGTTTCAATCTGTGCTAGATCATTGATAAAATTACACTAATTGATTAACAGCAATTTCCCCCATCAAATAAATGGAGCCATGTGATTTCTGCAATGGACAGAAACAAAGCCCAGATACTGGTTTGAAATACAAACGGGCAGGGACCAAAAGCAGAAGTCTCAACTTACATGTGGCTTCTGAGCAAAACATTACTCTAAGCCTGCAGAGGCTTCTTATAGCTTTTTCTTAAAAATTTCTTCTTCACAACAGTCTGAACTGAGGTTAGTCAGTTGTCCCAGAACAGAGAGGTAGCCTTGAGCTCAGGCAGCTGAGAACCTATGAGAGGAAAATGGTCTTCTGGCCCTGAAAGTCCCCTGCCACAAAGCAAATTCCTTCTGCACTTTTCATCTTGATTAGAGACTTTGTCCTGCTCCCAGTTCTCTACTTTTTGTTCCTTTACTGGAACTCTATCCCCTCAATAATGCAGCGCCTGCGGGCCTTGACTGCTTTCTCTCCTTAACCATCCTTATTTCCTTGACTCCCAGTAAGAGCTCTTTCCTTTTAAGGAAAGCTTTAATATTTTTACAGTCTATTATTTTGCATTTTTTCAGTGAAAGCCTGCTTTCTTTCTTATACTCTCCTTTGCCACTTTCTGTAATGTCTAGAAATCCAGCAGAAAATACTACAGTGGAAGAACTAGATCAGCTATGCAAGTTATCTTGGACAAAGCACAGTCTTGGGTATTTAGATTAACACAGAATTCGGTAATACCCCTTAAGATAAAACAAATGTACTTCACACATATCTTTAGGACCAAAGGTTAGAGAAGAAAAAAATATAAAAGTGTCAGGGTCTGGTTTCTGATTTTACTAAGCTGATTGTTTGAAAGACTAAGACCTGATTTCATCCCTGCAAACCTGAGTCAGTTAACAGTTGTCTTGGGCATTTCCTTTGAATCACTCCATATAAATTCAGAACTTTGGCAGCACTTTCTGGAGTTCTCTCTCCTGACTATAAACCCAGCCTAAGATGGTTTCTCTGCTTTTTTAGAGGCCTAATATTTGCCAGAAGTATTTCTCTGTATCTTTGTTTCCAAATGATATACAAATAAAGTTATATGTAGATTGCTTACTGATGGGACAGCACATGCAAGCATTAACTTGACACCAGAGGAGGATAAATCTGACCATCTGCAAGAACTTTTAAAACCATTGTCATGATCCACAATGGAATGATCTTCCTATAGCAAAAATTAAATGCAATTAAAGAAATAGTGATAAAGAAATAGCAGGCCAAAGATGCAAGCCTTTTGTTGCTTTTGTATAAAATCATCACCTAGATTTAGAAGATTAGGAAATTTAGAAGTGCAAGATCAGTGAAAGTATGTGAAAAGAAAATGTATCTCTATGATACAAAAAACCAAAGAAGAGCAATTTAGAGGTTGTGGAAAACAATAAACACAGTGGCAAGCAACGGAAGCTAGCAAAGTAGAAAGGCAAAAGAGTAAAGAAAGGTGGGGAAAGAACCCCACCAGATAAGGTAGGTGTGAAGGAGCTACCATCTGCAAGGCACAGGTGGTTTAAAATAATAACATTTGAACAAAAATGTTTCAGTAACTTCTCACAAGCATACTAATAGTAGAGACGTATTCTTGAAAGTAGTCAATCAGAAAAAAACCAAACCTTCAAAAGCTGTTTTGCTGGTTATGCTTGTAAATGGTCTTTTCAGTGAAGGAGGAGAATGTCTCAGAATCCATTTTTAACAGAAATGTCAAAAAATTGCTCATTTACTTCTGACTCTTAGGATAGCAGAATTTCAGTATTGCTGTATTTGTGTGGAATGTTTTCCATAATGTTTCTCTGAGGCTTCTGTAGTTAAGAGGGTTTACCTGTGCAGGAAGGGATTTTGCAATTGTTGTTGCAAAAACTACAATTCTGCTAGTGAATTGTGGAAAAGACTCCTAATACCCTGTGCTGCTGTTTTCTTCTACTCAGCATTCCATCCAACCTTCCCCAAGCCTGTAGCATTGCAGGGGGTTGCAGTGATGCAGGTGCAGCACCTGGCACTTGGTGCTTTTGAACCTTATACCACTGACCTCAGTTCATTGCACCAGCCTGTCCAGATCCCTCTGTAGAGCCTCCTACCCTCAAGCAGATCAACACCCCTGCCTAACTTGGTGTCACAGAATCACAGAATCACAGAATGTTAGGGGTTGGAAGGGACCTCCAAAGATCATCAAGTCCAACCCCCCTGCCAGAGCAGAACCATCTAGTCTAGGGCAGGTCACACAGGAATGCATCCAGATGGGTCTTAAAAGTCTCCAGGGAACAAGACTCCACAACCTCCCTGGGGAGCCTGTTCCAGTGCTCTGGAACTCTTACAGTAAAGAAGTTCTTCCTCATGCTGAGGTGGAACTTCCTGTGCTCCAGCTTGTGACCATTGCCCTGTGTCCTATCGCAGGGCATAAGTGAGAAGAGGTTGCCCCTTCCTTCCTGACACCCAGACCTCATATATTTATACACATTAAGTAGATCCTCCCTAAAGCTTCTCTTCTCCAGACTAAAAAGCCCCAGGTCTCTCAGCCTCTCCTCATAGGGCAGCTGTTCCAGTCCCCCAGTCATCCTCGTAGACCTCTACTGGACTCTCTCCAGTAGATGTCTATCCCTCTTGAAATGGGGAGCCCAGAACTGGACACAATACTCCAGGTGAGGTCTCACCAGGGCAGAGTAGAGGGGGAGCAGGACCTCCCTTGTTCTGCTGCATACGCTTTTCTGAATGCACCCCAGGATACCATTGGCCTTCCTGGCCACAAGGGCACACTGCTGTCCCATGGACAACTTCTTGTCCACCAGGACTCCAAGGTCCCTCTCCACAGAGCTGCTCGCTAGCAGATCTCCTCCTAACCTGTACTGGTGCATTTTATTACTCCTGCCCAGGTGCAGGACTCTGCACTTATTCTTGTTGAACCTCATTAGGTTCCTCTTGGCCCAGCTTTCCAGTCTGTCCAAATCTCACTGAATGGCCCCACAGCCTTCAGGACTATCAGCCAAACCTCCCAGTTTCGTGTCATCAGCAAACTTGCTGAGCAGACACTCTGTACCATCATCCAGGTCGTTAATGAAGATGTTGAACAGGACTGGACCCAGCACTGATCCATGGGGGACTCCACTAGTTACAGGTCTCCAGCTGGACCTGGTCATCTGCAGACTTACTGAATATACCCTTAATCTCCTCATCAGATCATTGATAAGGATATTAAGCAGAACTGGCCCCAGTACCGAGCCCAGAGGAACACCACTTATGACTGGCCACCAACTGGATTTAAGTCCATTCACCACAAGTCTTTGGGCTTGGCCACCCAGTCAGTTATTTATTCAGCAAAATGTATACCCTTTCAAGCCATGAGCAGACAGTTTCTCCAGGAGAATGCTGTGGGAAACAGTGCCAAAAGCATTGCTGGAGTCTAGGTAGATAACATCCACAGTCTTCTCCTTATCCACTAATTGGGTTGCTTTGTCCTGTATATGACCTGACGGCCTTCAAAATTATTTGCTCTCTAACCTTCCCTGGCACTGAGGTCAAACTGACAGGCCTGTAGTTCTCTGGATCCCTCTTCCAGCCCTTCTTGTAGATGGGTGTCACATTTTTTAACCTCCAGTCCACTGAGACCTCCCCTGTTAGTCAGGACTGCAGAAAAATGATGGAAAGTAGTTTGGGAGCACTTCTGCCAGCCTTCTCAGTACCCTCATGTGGATCCCATCAAACCCCATAGACTTGTGTACATCTAAGTGGTGTAGTAGGCCACTGACGGTATTCTTGTGGATTATGGGAGCTTCATTCCACTCCATGTCCCTGTCTTCCAGCTGAGGGGCTGGGTACCTGGAGAACAACTGGTCTTACTATTGAAAACAAAGGCAAAGAAGGCATTAAGTACCTCAGCCTTTTCCTTGTCCTTGGTCACCATGTTTCCCTCCACATCCAGTAAAAGATGGAGATTCTGCTTTGTTCTTCTTTTGTGGCTAACATATATATAGAAACATTTTATTTTATGTCTTTCATGGCAGTCACCAGATTAAGTTCTAGTTGGGCTTTATCCCTGTTAATTTTCTCCCTGCGTAGCCTCATGAAGTCTTTGTAATCTTCCTGAGAGTCCTGCGGCTTCTTCTACAGTCCATAAACTTTCCCTTTCTCCCTGAGTTCCAGCCAAAGCTCTCTGTTCAGAAAGGCCAGTCCTTTTCCCCACCAGCTGATCTTACAGCACACTGGGACAGCCTGCTCTTGCACCTTACAGATTTCCTTCTTGAAGAATATCTAGTCTTCATGGACTCCTTTGCCCTTTCAGGATGAACAGACATAACAGAGGCTACTGGAGAGTAAGTTTTCTTCATAATATCCAGCTGGTAATCTCTCAGTTTACTAGTCTCTGGCATCCCTGCTGAGCCCACCAACAAATATTAGAGGTAAAAAGGGAACGGGTGAGGAAAGGAACTGGTGCTCACTCTAAGCTAGAGCACTAAACATCCTCATTGTTTCCAAGTATTTGGTGAAAAATTCTGGGGACAAAAGGAACCTGAAAAATGTAAAGCTTTTGAGACACAGACGTGATAATGGATCTTGTAGATTCTCTTATTAATGCCTTTGTTTTTGACTACAAAGCCAGTCCAAAGGATATACAGAATGAGCAAACACAGGTAAAGAGCTTTAATGAAAGGGCTCAACCTAGGGCAGGGGGCAACGTAGCTGACAAAGAGATCTCCACTGATGCCTTCTGATTGACATGTGTACTTAATTGAGTGCCACATCGTATTCATGTTATGTGCATTCTGAGGCTCACAGCAGGAGCTCACCACTAGCAAGTGATAGCTCTGTGCAAAAGTGTTTCATTGATCGTGGCATGACTGCAGGTGGACCTGTGGCAGATTGTCTGCAAGCCACTGCAAATATAACAGTACTGTAATCCATTTCTGTGCCATTCACAGTCCCTTCTAGAATGAATTTACCACTCATACACATTAAGAGATCGATTGGGGAAGCTGCAGGCTGTAACTGAAGGCTAAAGGCAGACCTCCTTACCTCTTCACTCTGTTGGTGTGCTAGTCTCTCTTGCCCTACTGGGATAGAAAAGTGATGCAATTTCAACAGCTATGCTGATTAGTCTGCTTGGAGGGTTGTCTTCTGAGAGCTTTATTTTTTGAATACTGCTGTATATTAAAGTAATTTCACAAGTAGGTAGGTGAATGTAGAACAGTATAGTATTCACTCTGACAACTGCCTCTAGAGGGAACCTGATACAGTGACACTAAGCACTGCTTATGCTCAGATAGTTTGGGTAACATTGTCTCTGTGGTCCAAGGTCTACTGGGTCTACTGATACATGATTACTTTTTCTCCCTGGCCTTATATTTTTTTTTTTTTTTATTTTTTTTTTTTTTTTTTGTAACTGGGAGAACATTACAGTTAGACAGGCCAAGTCTGGTGATATGAATTAAAGGGTGCTAAAAAAGGATGCCGCTTCACTAAGGACTCTCTCAACCAAACTACTTTCTCTTTCATAACTGAACTAGCATAGAAAACCCACTCAGTCTTCTTTTCTGCTGTGAATTGCTGAACTAAGTACAGAATTTCTGGCAATACACTCTTGAGTTACTGCAGGGTGTCAAAATGCCAGTCTACTAGTTTGTATTTTCATAGACAATCCATGTCACTCCTCAGAGATGTATTATAAGGTCAATTTGGATCATGCCTATCAGAGTGGAAAGTCACCGATGCTGACAATGGTTCAGTAGAACAAAGTAGGCTCCATTTCATGGTAAATTTTCCAACAGAACAAAGGTGGCGTACTCGAGTTTGTGTACTTGAGTTTGTGTTCATGTATTACAATTCCTTTTGGGCTTGCTGGGTGCTGCCGTAAAATGAAAGTCCTGTAAGTGGCGCTGGCACTGCACTGACTTAAAACTAGAAAGTGACAAAGTAAAATCATACTACTACTAAAAAAAATAAAATAGCAGAGACCATAGAGGTCAACTGAGAAGACTATTTTGAGATTGCTTGGAAATCATGACCACCAGCCACCCAACAATTTCTCTTGCTTGCAGTGCTCAGTTATAAAGGCAGAGATTTTATGCAGCTTACTAAGGGCTTTACCGAAACCCACTAAAGTTAGTGGAAATCTTTATACTGACTTCAGGAAGCTTTGCATCAGATGTTTAATTCCAGTCAAAACAGTACTGCTGCTGTATCTGGAAAGCCATAGATAGGATAATGAGAGAGAGAAAAGGAGAGACTAGAACAATCCTCTTACCAATTACCTAGAAAATCCAATTAACCAGTGATTTAAAGAAGTGGAAAGCAGTGGAGTTAAATAATTTTATTTCCATCAGTTAACAATAACACGTTAAGTTATTACAATGAAAATAATTTAAGAATCTAATATACTTTTCATTATCCATGCTGTTTGCTTGTGCATGTTAACTTCAGCAGGGAAGCCAGATGAGTCAGTTTTCCTTTCCCCAGGCCAAGCTTGCAGACTTATATTTCAAAAATGCTGGAGAGATTGTTTTCTGAAAAATAAATTACATATATATGTATCTTTTGTATATTTAAAACCTTTTAAAAATTCATAATAGAAATGCAAAATCATGTTTTGTTGGCTGAACAAAAATTTAAATTTAGGATCTTAAAGGAATATGTTAATTATCCTAGTTCATATTTGCTTCTGATCAATCTTATTTAACTTGAAGATTCACGTATTCTCTCCAGAATTTAATGTATTGCTCCTGATTAAGTCTTAAAAACTTCAGGCACAACCTTGTTCCATAATTTGTACCATGACCTCACAATTTGTGTGCTGCTATGTTCCATTGTTTATGAGATAGCTAAACTTTAAAAAACATGATGTAAGGAAAGGATCTATACCTTTCTGTGAAGGTATCACATGATTATGTAGTCATACTCTCTTTACTATTATAAGATACAAATATTATTAAAATGCTATCATTCAGTGATTCTGCGATTTAGGACATCAAGAGTTAGTGGAACAATGAAGTGCATTATGGATTCTGTGTTATTTTTAGTCCTTCCTATTAATATTGAGAGCATCCACAGATTATGAACTCATTTGTTTTTTTTTTTTTGTATCTCCAGAAAGATTAATATTGTTAGTATTTCCTATTTAGGCAAAATGTTGGTATGTAGGTCTTTTGCTTCATAAGATCAAATGCTTTTTTTTTAAAAAACAAACAAACAAACAAACAAAACACAAAAACACGAATCATGCTAATTATAAATATGCAAACAGTACTAAGATATTTAATATAGGATATTACGTACTTATTTACTGCAATGAAATTATTGAAAAATCTGTTCCCTTTAATTGCCAAGAGCAGAACAGATGATTTGGTGTTCTTTTGCAATAGGCAAAGATATAATGAAAAGAAAAGAAAAGCTATGCAAACCTAGATGTGAAAGGGTTTCCACTGGCATCTCATATTAGAGAAGAAGGTGAGCCTTGGATTCAGAGATTAACTAGTCATTTAAGGAATATGTAAACCAGTTTGTTAAAACATCAGCATCGTACCTACAGAAGGTCAGATTCCAGAGGTACCACAATAAGTCTTGTGCATTCACAGATTTGCTTCATTCCTCAGCCACTGGAACTGATCTGGCTTATATAGCCAAAAGTCCAACCTACAGCATGGGCTCATGTACCATGTGTGTGTACATCTGTACAGAGATTATATGGACTGTACGCATGCATTTGTATTGTATAGGATATTGTGCATTTCATACTTAATTTACTCCTTGATTCCTATGGAGTAGGATTCTCTAGAGATCTTCATTATGTCATGCAACACGAGGCCTAATGCACCTATGCATTGTGTATAGTATGACATGTTCAAGGTGGACAGCCTTTGTTTTACCAGTCAAAAAATAGAGTGGATGCCAGCCCACTCTAAAAGAATGAGAAGGCATAAAGGAGTAAGTGCAGTCAGACCACAAGACAATATGTGAATGTGTTTAGAAGAACAGTAACACCAGAAAACCGTACCATCCCTCAGAAATTAATAGTTGAAACAGAGTCTAAGATGGTTGTCCAGAAGTAAAAGAAAAGGATACAGATAGAGAAGTTAGGCAGAGATCTATGCATTCTGTAGGCTCCATGGTCAATGTTAATGAAGGCCTCAGACTGAATATGACCCTGCTTATATCTGAAGATCTTAAATGCCTAAGGGAAACCATTATAGAGGCTAATTAAGAATAGTATGATTAAAAATTACCGGAATGAAGCTCTGAGTATCATGAGCTCCTAGATATTAGTCTCATATAACACAGCTTCAAGGCATTATGAGACTACAGTAGCTCTGATGGTCCAACACACTGACAAAGATATGGTTTGCAGACAGAGGCAGCTTTTTGCATGGGTTTTGTGCCTGCAAGTTTTGATATCCATGAACATGCACACATTATTAATATAAACATCTACACCCTAAACCATGCATATTGGGCAAACATACCTTGTTTATATTGAGGATCTTTTTCATCCTTTCACTTCTGACATACATAAGAATATTTGTACGCCACTGAAATGTTCTAATTAACTTGTCAGGAAGCATAGGATTATTACTGCCCAGAATAAATGAAAGGTTCTCATGCAGCATTATTGTGGAGACGAGGATCAGACTTACAGAATGCATGTGTTACACATGCAATATTTTTTTTTCACCATTGAAATAGAAAGGAGTTGGATTTTTTTTTTTTTTTTTAGTTCCACTAGCCTGCAGATTGTAGCTGTCAGTCTTGGGTCTTTGTTATTGTCTAAGTCTAGTTGCAATTAACGAAGAATATGATTTCCAATACACTTAATATCAGAATTGTATGTCCTCTTGCACAGCCAAATGTATACTTGAGCAGAAGAAAGCAGAGAAATGTCTTCAGCCCAAGGACACGGAAGGTGTAACTGTATCGAATTGACTATCAATAATTAAAGTCTTTGATGCTTTGAATCATTTAGGTAATAAGATTGCTTTGAAGTAAATAAATAACAAATTGGAATTTGTGGCTGTCACAGGTGTTTGGCAAGACCAGCTTGTAATCAAAAGCAAAATGAATGCATTTTACTCTGTGCAATTAGAAAAAGAAATGAAGTTTATATGTAAATTGTAAAGCACTTTACTAAGAGATAACCGGTCAGACGGCTTTTTCGTAATTTAAACTTTCATTTATGGGGAGAATTTGCAAAGCATCCATTTTCAATGCAATTTCAGTGCAGATGGTTGAACTGTCTTAGTCTTCCTTAGAGAGAAATTCAAACATCACTGGTACCATGCCAATCTTGTTATGGCACAGTAAGGACAACATACGCATTTTTAAACTTGTCCATCTTTCTCCTTCCTCTGAAATGATAGCAAACAAACATTCCTGAAGGTTAGAGGAAACTACTTAGTGCCAGTAAATAAGTAAATAAATAGAGAAACACCAGAAGTTAAATAAGGAGGAAACTGCTAGTAATGTTTCAAGGATTTTCTAGGACTGAAAGTTAATGTTGAAGAATAATGAAGGCTTTTCACCAGTCTTCCACAGTCAAGGGAAGATTTCCTCACTGGCTGGCACTGCTGAAGCGCCTTATGTTTCCATTTGGAGTATTATTGTCCCCTTCAAAAGTCATGACTGACACAGAATGCATGAGGTACAAACTGCTTGGAGTAGATATACCAAGAAGATGATGGAGGCAAGTGTCTTAGCAGTGAAATTTGGTTTGTTGTGAAGAGACATGAGGTAGCAGATAGAAGATTTGTACAAGCAAATATGAGACAATGGGATACAAAGAAGTGTATGGAAGCACCAAGCTAACAGATTATACATGCTCAGGGACAGAAGCTGAAAGAAGGAATCAGAGTAAACATGTGGAGAATGAAAAATCTAAGGTAGAGGAGAACAGGAGAAAAAATGCATGAAGACATGGTGAAATTGTTTTTTGCAGGGTTTACTTTTCAAAATGTCAAGATACCGTGACTGACAAGCATACAAGTGGCTGGCATAATCAGGATTTGACTTTTTAATGTTGAACCAATACCTATAATCACCAGTGTTGGAGGTATCCCACATTCCCAGTGTTGTGTTCAACAATAGTATGGTATCTTTGTAAGCCATCTGAAAGAGAAAGACTGAAGGAATAGGGTTTTCTTACTGCGTTCCTCCTATCATATAAATAGCTATTCATCAGTGGCTGAAAATCAGTGATTATGAGTATATAACCACACCCCAGCTTCTTGATTCACACTTCCTGTCCCATGTTCTTAATGCTACTTTTGCTGTTAGCAGGATTTGTCCTTTGAAGAAAAAAAGACCCAAATTCTCACATAATGGAAGTATTTGTGAACAAAACCCAGTATGTATTCTTTACATGCATGTAATTTAAAATTCTTTGCTTGTTACTAATAAAGTCCTCCCTTAAAGCATTAGATTAACAAAATGGATTCACTTTTCCTTATTGCTGGTACAGTGTGTTTGTCTTGTTTCATTCTAGAGGTGACTAATTTACTAAAATGGGTGAATGATACCAACTATGCTTTTTTTTGTAAAGGCTTTCAGGAACTTTTCAATTGAATGGTGGTGTACTGTCAAAGTGTCTTAAATACTAACCTCCTATATCCACTTGATTCCCCTACTTTCTACAGCAGTTAACCTTTTGATTTTATGCAGCATCTATTTTCTTGATTAATGTTACGATACATCACCTTTATGAACAGTTATGCTCCCTTTATCTCAGTAAGTTTTTTTTGGAAGTGACTTCTGCGACTATGAATTATTTTCCATAGCATTCATCCCCAGCCAGTAACCTTGCTTATTACGGAGAAAAAAACCAACAACTTATATGGTGAGCTGTAAGTTTTTACATAATTAGGATATATATATTTCATAGGGGGAATAATTATCAGATTTTTTTATATCACAATAGGAAAAATCATCCAGAAAGGCCTAGAAATTCTTCAGCTAAACTCTTTTGGAATATTCATTACAGAATTAAATCATCTTTGTTGAAGTCTAAATTGCCACAATGTTGTACTAGCTGTGAAGTATCCTTTTTAATACCCTTTATTGACCAATACTTTGACTACAGAAAATTCTTGGTGTGTATCACTAACATGTTACTACTGTTGTATCATTGTGATTAGAGGAAATCCAAGACCCACAAGTATAGAGATGTCAGCTGTAGTGAACTGGTCAAATTTTAATGGAGCTAGATGCAGTATGTTTTTATTAAAGTGTGTTTGCAGTGTCAATACCTTGCAGCATTTCTCTCCTCTTTTTCATTGCTGTTGTCTGGTGTTGCTATAAACCAGGTTCCATGTTTCAACCTAGCAGTGATTTCATTAGTGACAGGTGAAATTGTCAGGAAGTACCATCTTTGTCTTTTCTCTCTTCAGCAGCTATTTAAATCTTCAAAATTGCAAGTGAGAAATCAGATCCTCTTGTCCCAGACTTGCAGATGTTCTTCTAACACTAGTGATTTCTGGTATAGAATTGTTGCTATTCCATTGTGTTCTGCTCATCTGTTTCCTCCTTCACTTATTTATTTTCCTGATATATTTGACTAAAAGCCTTTTAAAGGAAAGCCTATAATTGTATTCTGTGTTTGTATTTTGCTTAGCAGTTAGTAACTACCAAGGATTGGTATGCAGACCAAGGTCACTGCTAAGCTTGTGTATCACACAGAGCAGGTACCTCCATTTAGAAGGGAGAATTGAGATCCCCCTCCCCTATCCCTCAGTTTTCCCAGGTAAAGAGATAAACAAAGGAAGGCAGGGGTAATAAAAGCTTTGCTCCGATTGAAAGTTAATAAAAAATAAAATATATTATTGAACAGGAAACAGAAAGGAAGAAGGGTAGGGATTATCAGGGTAAAAAGATTACAGGGATAACAAGGTAAGGAGGGGTAAATTTCCAAAAATACAAAACCAAACGCTGCGTTGACGCTCCCCGGTACTGGATTCCGATGGATTGATGTGGATTGAAGCTGGATGAAAAGTCCTTAGGTGTGGCTGAAAGTGGGGGATGAGTCTGGAGAACAGGCCCAAATCCCAAGATGGCCACCGCCACATGTCAGCACAAGGAACAGCTGCAGAAACAAAACAGCATCTATCTGGCTGGAGGTCCCAGCAGAGAGAGAGAGATAGATCCTCCCTGCCCCCCTTCAGGAAGTCCAAAGACAGGAAGGGGAGTGGGAATAGAACAGGTCACTGCCTCTTCTCATTCCGGCCTGCCCCTGGGGTGGAGCTGGGCATAGCCCAAGCTAGCACATACTCCTGGTTTTAGATTTCAAATCTCCACCCACCAGGAAGAGCAGGGATCTCAAACCATCACAACAGGGCAGAAAGTATAGCTGCACCTGCAGGGAGGAGCAGACAAGACAAGTGACCCTAAAATTCACCAGTTGGGTATGCTATTCCATATCTGTCATATCCAGTATAAAATCTGAAGGATCATGAGGGGTAAGCCCTTCCGTCTCTCTCCCGCCTTCTTGCTCACTTTTGCTGCTCCTTCAAC
>NW_008614322.1:15084-24242 GCF_000691845.1 Merops nubicus | reverse complement strand
GCTCCTGTACCCAGGAGCTGGATTCTGTGGCTGAGTCCAGCCTGGGACTTTTCCTTGGAGCTGCTCCCCAGCTGGGGGTGACAGTGACATATTGCTATCAGGGGGGAGCTGGGTTTGATACTGGTTTTGTATATATTTGCATATATATTCCTTTTTATTATTATTACTATTATTATTAGTAATAGTATTCAGTAAACAGTAGACAGTATAGCTGTTTCACTTTTCTAATTGATAAGTCTCTCTCCCTTATTCCCTTTCTCTTCTTTGTGTGGTGAGGTGGGGGGTTAACAGAGAGTGTCTGTTATATGTCTGGGTGTGGCCCTGACCCTAAACCATGAGAGAAGGGGATCCTAATCATGTCTGAAGATTTCAGCCACTATCACAATAAAATAAATTTTAAAAAGCCATGATAGATATTTAAGTATGATTCCATCTAAGATGGGGGAGTGGACCCCAAAACTAAGATGACTTTGTTATGATGCAGTGTCATGTAGTTTTCTTAAATTCAGTGGTTTAGCAAAGAAAACCTTCACCAAAATCTCTGTGTGCTGAGAAATTACTTTTACAGCTATGACTTGAAAATCAGACACGAGTCTTATTGAAAAGGAAGGTATTTAAAACTACATATTTATTCTTGACAATGAATGTTTCCAGATACTGTTTCTTTTACAATTTTTTGTTCAGGAAAAGACAGGCATGTTATCAGGGAAAAATAATGGTAGCTATGAAACATATACAGAGATAAATGTATCCACAAAATATTACCTTTTGGAAACTGCATGACATTTCATGAAAAGAAACGAGTGAGGTAAAACATACTTTACACTGTTAGACCCCACATCATGAGGTGGTGCCATCAAATTCTCACTCATGGTATGGAATTATTCAATTTGTACGTCCAAATGAGGGAAGGGAAAATTTTATCACTGCTTGCAAAACGGTTATAGAACAGTATTGGTATGATTTGAATACCCAGGATCCAAAGTCCAGGAGACTGAAATGCCCAAAGAGTTCAGCCTGCGGTGTGCTGCTCACTCCTTTCTCCCTTTGTCTCCAGCTGTAGGTGAGGACATTCATTATTTCCATACGTCAAATGCAGAAACTGATTGCAAATTAGAGGCACATGCTTTTACTAAAGACAGGAACTAAATTATGATTAGACTGCAACTCTGAATTACACCAGTGTATGAAAATATATAAGCTGCGGAGGAACACAGCTCCAAATGAATTTGTCCATTTTATCTCACAAATGAAACCTATTCTTTATCCAACAGAATACCTAGAGAGTATTCAAAAAATCACAAAGTTGTTACAACACTTCATCTTGTCAGTTGTCCCTAAAGACTGTCTTTTAAATATTCTTATTTGATCTCTTCTTAATCATCTAGATAGGCTTATATTTTTTTTTTTTCTCATTTCTTAATAATGGGTTCTTTCTAAGTATGGAAAAAATTAAAAAAACTATCAAGAAATGGCAAGTGACAGAGCGAGAGAGAACAAACCATCATGCAGTTTCAATGCCTCACTCAGTTCCAAAGCTCCATTTCTTTTATCAAGAGAAGCTGGTATTTATAAACCTGTTTTGAAAGGTGTGGAGATTTCTTCTCTTCCTTTTATTTCAGCCTGTTACACATACTTTTGTAAGAACTTCCAGGTTCTTTAGTTGAAAGAGGCAATCATATGCCTGAGGAGATATACAATAGGAACTGGCAATAGACTCTTTCCACATCTTTGTTGAAGAAAAAAATAGTAACTATGACACCAACTTGGAAATAAGAAAAGACTTTTTAATTGGCAGAGTTCTGCCTACACCCTGTTGAAAAGAAACTACAGTCTAGCACAATTCTTGTTCAGTAATAAAAAGCCCTGTCAGTCTACATCCAGAGGAGCCTGGACTTCCTTCGTATTTAATGCTGGGGAAAGGAATGTTGTTTGAGATTCTAATCCTCATTTTAGCTTCTCTTCCAAATTCACAATCATTGGCTGATCGTAACAGGACTGGCTCACAGGAAACTCAGATTTTCTTCTCACCTTAGTCAGAGAATTTTCTATGACATCCTAGTCACTTCCTCATACTTCAATCTCCTCAAAAAAAAAAAAAAAAAAAACCACAAAAGACATTATGATATTTACTAAACTATTACATTACTTTGATATTATTGAAAGAATGATAACAAAAGCAGGTCAGTAAATAAGTAATTATTTTTAATGAAATCAAAATTTGATACAGGAAAACACTAATTACAAAGAACCCTAAATTTAGATAACTGATGAGAAATATCTTCTAAAACTGTTAAATAATTTACTGATATTACAAATGGAAGTATTTTACTTTGGCAATTGCCAGAATGAAATATGCATCACTTTCCATTCCATCCAAATTCTCCCTATTTTGACTCTTTCGTTTGGACTGGAACAGGAAATGGCTTTGAAATCTTGACATTTTCTGCCTGAAATTAAATTCTATCTTTTAAATTGCTAAATACTTTTTCTAATTATTACTAGGGACCATTTTTCATAGTGAAAGAAATCTAACAAGGCACATGAGAATCCAGTTACACTCTGGGCTAAATAGAGATCAAACTGTCAGTCCCATGCTTTGCCTATCTGATATGGCCTAATAGCATAGCAAGTAATGTATCCTCTGGTTTAGCAAGTAATTATTCTTCTGGTCTCTGTTAGCAAGTAGTGATGGCACAGTAAAACAATAAGAGATACTGTTTTCATGTAATGTAAAGGTTATGACTAACATCAAACAACTAGAAATATATACCAATCTGTTTCCTCCAAAACATCTAACACACCTTGTTTCCTTTCATAATTTTTCTGAAAAAAAAAAACCAACAAACAACAACAACAACAACAACAAAAACAAAGAAACAAAACAAAAGAAAAAAAAAAAAGAAAAAAAAAAAAGAAAGAAGCAAAAAAACCCAGACCAAACCGAAACAAAAACCCCTTAGCTTTTTGTCAAGTTTCTGTAGGTAAAAAAGGTGCATTGTATTCCT
The DNA here is from genome assembly GCF_000691845.1 of Merops nubicus. NCBI lineage: Eukaryota > Metazoa > Chordata > Aves > Coraciiformes > Meropidae > Merops > Merops nubicus. The sequence continues at coordinate 21,234 of NW_008614322.1, read as the reverse complement.
GAAGCCACATTTAATGCATTTCTTCTGTACAGGATGAACTGCATTTTGGCTTCTGTCAGCTCACCAATTCTAATTTTCCTTGAATTAATGTTTTTCAACTTCAGTCTTTCAAAGGCAGCCCAGGTGGCAAGTTCCTGTCCACCAACTCTCTGGAAAGACAGTATGAGCAGATGCTTCCAGCTGCAACAGTCAGAAACATTATTTCCTTCATACCTCCAGGAATGCACTCTTCTTTTGTTTGAAGACAATGTATATATATGCAGGGATGGGTGAATTTCGTTAACAGATGGAAAGTCACAGGTGGTTTTGCACAGAAATATAATTAAATTGCATTGATTGAATTAAATGGCTGACAAAGATATGGCCTACTTATTGCACCTTGAATGGGACAGATAAAATGCAGCTCCATATTCCAACAGCAAACATTTTATACTTTTGAAAAGGGAAATTAATCTGGAGTGAACTCACTTGATGATCCCTGACTCTGAATCCTTCATCAAAATTATTCTTCCATCAGCCTGGGATAAGAAAGCAAATCATTCACAATTAGCAGGCTTGCTTTTTTTTTTTTTTTTAATTAACATTTATGCCAGTCACAGTGTTGCTGATGCCAGAGGACCCCTTTCTCGTAGATAGAATTGACTCATACATACTTGGGAAGATCATGCTGATCAAAAACAATTTAGGACGAAGGAGAGTTATTAAAGCTGAAGAGGGCTATCTAATTGCTAATACTGAGCACCACAAGCTTTATTAGAGTATGTGGGAACACACGGTAGGTATTGCTTCATCTCTGACCTCAATTTACGCAAAGAAAAAAATCTAAGTGTAGTCTTAATAATCTGGGGATCAGGACTTCAGTGCCTGTCACTGATGTTTGCAGAGAAGATACTTTGCCATTTACATCTCACATTATAGATCATTAAAATGGAGTCACTAATAAACATCAGTAAAGGTCTAATGCAGCAAGAGTTTTGAAAATCCACAACTCTGCATGATTTCAAATTACTGGCTCATTCACAGGATATACCCAGAGCTCATTTTAAGGATGCATCAAACTCTTACAGTTAGATCATTTTTCATCAATTGGACCACCAAAGTAAAATCAGATCTTTGTAGAACTGAGACTTGCTTCATTAACTGAAGCCCAAAGAGAACATCAAACAGAAGTCAGTACAAAAATTATTTCTGTAACATGGGCCACCATAAAACGTTTCCTCAAAAATCACAGAATTGTTTCTTTCAGATTTCACAGAAATCTGAGAACTGAAACAACTCAAGTATCTTCAGTCAATCAACCTGGTTTGGAAAGCCCATAAGAAGAAAATATCTCATGTTAGGTTCTTCCACTTCAAGATGGAAAGCAGTTTTTCCTTAGAATTTCATTCCTTAATTCCTGCTTGTGGTAAAATTCAGAAGTAGAATATCACATTTTAGTACAAAAGATTTAAAATTAAGTTTTCTTTCAATGTTTAGAAAACATTGAGACCTTTCATATTTTTTGACATCTGATGACTGTTCTGTCCTGGTTAGAAGGCAGAACTGTGTCCCACCTCCCTTATCCCTCAGTTTCCCAGATAAAGAGGTAAATAAGGAAGGCAGGGGTAATGAAAACCTTGCACCAAATTGAAGATTAACAAAATGAAATGTATTATTTAACAGGGATCAGAAAGGAAGAAGGGAAGGGGTTTAACAGGGTACAGAAAGGAAGAAGGGTAGGGGTTTAACAGGGAAGGGGGGTTGTAGGAACAACAAGGCAAGGAAGATTAAACTTCCAAATATACAAAACCCAAATGCTGTGCTGAGGCTCCCCGGTGCTGGATCTCGCTGGATTGAGGTGGATTGAAGCTGGATGCCCAATCCTTGGACGTGGATGGAGGCAGGGAAGAGTCTGTAGATCAGGCCCAGGGCTCCAAGATGGCCACGGCCACGTGTAGCACAGGGAGCAGCAGAGCAGCGTGTGCCCAGGTGCAAGGTCAAAAGAGCAAGAGGAAGAGAGAAGAGGAAGAGGAAGAGCAAGAGAGGGAGGCGTGCCTTTCTCCCCTTTTTATAGACCTTGGCAGGAAGTCCGGAAGACAGGAAAAGGGGAGTGGGAATAGGACAGGTGTACGCCCCTTTCATTCAGGCTTGTACCTGGTTTAGGGTTTCAGACCTCCACCCGCCCGGGGCAGCAGGTTCCAAACCATTACAATGACAGATAGATCATCACAAAATAAATTGTTAGTGCATTTGGCTTAAGCATATTGGCCGAAAGGTTTTTTTTTCAAGTCTTCATGTGCATGATCACTACAGAAGAGTGGTTATTAAAACCTGTTTTATAGCATTCTTACTGCCAAAAGTAGTTTTTGCACAAGGATAACATGGTATTCTGGTGTAAAGTATTTTCTTTGTCCAGGAAGAGCAGTACAATTGCTTCTGTGAAAGACATGGCGAGGGGATGAGCCAGTTAAAAACAGCCTGGATTTTGTTTGTTTGATAGGTTTTAAAAAAAGGTAGCTTTGGTTAAAACCCAAACTTTTAGTAATTGGAATTCTTCGTCCTTGGGTACATGTAAGGGTTTGTGGGCATACTAACTTTTTCTAGGATATTCTTAGAAATGTTTGTTATGTGGCCTCATAACATCTTACTGGTTTGCTATGGAAGCCATTCAGAATCTCCTGGTAAACACTTAAGAGCAGGTGGTTTCCATGTTTTAGTGGAAGAGAACATGACAACATTTTCCCTCCTGCACCTAGAAAAATTTCTTCCCTTTTCCCAGGAGAAGAAACACACTCTTCAAAATAATCTTCCAGTTGGCATAGCCACAAACACTGAAAGCTATTTTATGATATGCCACACAGAGCATGTCAGTTTATTAAAAAGCTCATGGGGTGAAAGTGACTTAATTTAGATGTGGTCTCTAAGAATATATCTATACAGGTAATTTATTTGGATTCTGAGATAGTGTTAGCAGCCAAGAAATCTTACCTAGATTTTTTTTTTTTTTTTTTTTCAAATCAAGAACATTTAGGCAGTATAAATTTGGCCTGACTGAAAGCTCACATCGTGAGACTGAACTTGCTTCTTAAGATGTGAATGCAAGAGGAGAGGATCAAGGCTTCAGCCTTTGGCAGGACCCTAAGGAACTGTCCATCTCAGCTCTGCTCTTGGCTATGTGAGCACTCCCCGTACAGCACAGTGCAAAGCCAAAATGGCAGTGCTGGGAATGGTTTATTCTCCCCTGCTTGCCAGTGTAACAGTCAGGAAGCACTCATCAAGCCATTCAGAGCCAAGAGACAGATTTCAGTAGATGCTCCAGGCACCTCTTCAGTTATTAGATACTGGCTTCTAGCTGAGACCAGACAGCAAGGCATTAATGTTGAGATGATGATACTGATGCTAAAGTTCATCAGTGCTTTGTTATCTCTGCTAAGGTGAGTATCTGAGGGGATATTCCTCTTTGATAACTCATCTGCCCTGCTCCAGGGGAACCACAGATGAAGGATGCTGAATGAAGAATACTTACACAGACAGATACTGCTTTCACCTCTGTCATTCAAAACACCGATCTCAGCTGCAGGAAAGAAGACAACCAAAAGCATAGTACTAGTTCAAGGTTCATATGTGGTACTCATTTCTACCAATGTAATCAATCAGTTACTGTCTAATAAAAGCCTGCCTGACCCTCAAATTGCCTCTGTGTCACAGGATTTCAACCATGAACATTCAGCTACGTATGTGAGTGGTCACAGTGTACAGTGTTCTCAGAAAGCCTTTATAGTAGTGACAAGTCATACAAGAGTCTTCCAATAAAGCCGGAGGCACAGGCATGGAGACGGCTCTTTTCTATTCTTAGAATTTCTCCAGGGTAGAAAGCTAATTTCAGTTTTCAATCCCTTTCTTTTGCAGAAAGTCCCAGATGCATGTCAAATAGCATAGCAACCATCTTGTACAGTGTACTGCAGTCCATCAGAAGCTAAACTGAGACTAACACCTGATCTGAGTCTGCAAACTGGAACTCCACAGAGGCTTTCAAACCACAAGACAAGGCCTTTAACTTTGAAGCTGCCCACGTTCCCTGCTATTGTGCTGCTCATTTTGCTTAGAATCGTCTTCAAAGGTAAAACAACTAGGGGACTGGGATATGTTATAATATGGGAAAGACAGAGGTGTTTCTGTGAATGCTGTGGGTGCAGAACTGACCTGAAAATTCCAGAGGCTGTTAATAATATTCCTTAGCATTGTGGTGTTTCCTTCACAGATTCCACAGTGGAACATCTGAATATTTGTGGGGATCATTTTCAGCAGGTGGGGCAGGGGAGGGAGCAGAGCTCTCAAATACACAGCACAATCCACTCAAACTTCTTTTCCTCTGAACTAGGATTCAGTTCACCTATATTCACATCTGCTTTCTGGTGATGATTAGAAACATTCATCAAATTCATATTTGCTCAGTCTGATATATGGAAAGTACCATTAATTCCATATTTGCAATAAACATGAGTATTTGTTATTTGCCATTTTATTACTTTAATAATCTAATAGAGAGATAGGAACAAAACCATATTAGAGGTGTACAGTTCCACACTGTGTATAAAATATAGGGAATGCTGAAAAGTAATTGTTTATAAGCATGTTGAGATCAAAACTTTTTTTTACAGTATTACAGTGAATTGTACCGTATGCCATTTTATTAAATATATTCATACAGCCAAAATGAAAGTCAGAGCTATTGACTATACGGATCATGTTCTCTTGCATCCACATGGCACTGAAGCGCAAAGGAGCAAAACAAATGGCAATACCGAAGCCATTCAATGAAAGTAGTTTAGCATGCTTTGCTTTATTGAGCCTTCTTTTAGTTGCTTACATGTACCATTCTAGGGGCATTCCAGGCATGCAAATGGGCATATGTAGTTTTCTAGGACCATTCAATGCACGTACAACATTCATATAGCCAACTGATATGCTGGGGTTTAAACCCCCAGCCCTGAACGAGGGTTGGCGTATGGGTGACGTCCACAGCCAGGCAGGAAAGACCTGCTTGATTGGTTTTCACCCAGGGCCTGGCCAGCCTTGGGTGGGAACCAATTAGGAGATCATCACCAGGTGCCCCCACTTTCAGCACTAACATCAGGTGTTCTGCCTCCAGGTTAACAGCATAAAAGCTGGCTCTAGCTGCAGTTGTTTTGGAGGGTTAGGGTAGAGGAAGCTTACTTATGTAGTGAACAAGCTATGTAGGTTTTTACAGTTATTGGAAGGTTCCCCCAGCTACCCTTTGTAGGCAGAGCCCCCAGTGGAAGTGGGGCATCAGTACAGCTGGAAGCAGAGGAAGGAATAATGCCATTGTTATTTGGACTGGTCACCTGTGTCCTCAGTCAATTTTCTCCTGTCTCTGCTGCATCCATCACTGTGAGTGAATTTATAAACCTTTTCATTCTTCCTGTGGTTGGCCACCTTGGATCTGTTGCATATGATTTAAGACTGTAGGGAGGGATCTGGCTTGTGTGTTGCCTATTAATGATAATATTCTTCCTATTGGGATAGATGGTCAGCAAAGGACCAACATAACGTTGCATCTGTAACAGAGCAATATGCAGCTTTCCACAGTAACAGCTGAAGGCCAGAGAGGAACCTCCTACAACTAATGACTTTAGGACTAAACTGACACTTGGAATAAATTAAATTCTTTCTCTGTTGCCTTGCTGAAAATGTTTGCACTTCATTTTTGACCAGCGGTACAAAGCTGAATCAGTTGGAACTCCTTCTGAATCACATCTTACTGTCTGATGTGTTTCTAAACATCATAACATGCTGTATACAAAAATTTAGAGCTCTGTTGTATTTGGTTGATGAAAAGCTGGACATGAGCTGATAATGTGCACTCACAGACCACAAGGCAAACTGTATCCTGGGCTACATCAAAAACAGCGTTACCAACAGGTCAAGGGAGAATCCTCGTGCCCCTCTCCTCTGCTGTAGTGACAACGTATCTGGAGCGTTGTCAGCACAGGAAAGATATGAACCTGTTTGAGCTGGTCCAAAAGAGGGCCACAAAAATGATCAGAGGGCTGCAACAGCTCTCCTATGAAGAAAGGCTGGAAGAATTGTGGTTGTTAAGCATGGAGAAGAGAAGGCTCCAGGGAGACCTTATTGTGGCCTTTCAATACT
>NW_008614322.1:3120-15053 GCF_000691845.1 Merops nubicus | reverse complement strand
AAAAAGGGTTTTTAAAAAAAGAGGGAAACAGTTTTTTTTTTTTTTTTTTTTAGCAGAGCCTGTTGTGACAAGACAAGCGGCAATGGTTTTAAGCTTAAAAAAAGGGTAATTTAGACTAGATAGAATCAAGATGGTTTTTACAATTAGGGTGCTGAAACATTGAATTAAGTTGCCCAGAGAGGTACTATATGCCCCATCCCTGGAAACGCTCCAGCTGAAGTTGGAGTGAATTCTGAGCAACCTGATGTAGTTGATTTCCCTGCTCATTGCTTGGGAGGTGTGTTTGACTGGCTGACCTCTAAAGGCCCCTTCCAACCTAAACCATTCTATGATTTACTGTTGAAACAGAAATGACACTCCAGCCCCCAGCATCAGTCAAGTTCAGGCCGACAAAGCGCAACTGACATCCAACTGGAAAGTCTGTCCATGGGCTGGGGCCCAGATCAGAGTGTCTGTGGCCAGGAACAGGTATGGCTGTGATGGGAACTGTAGCTCAGGCAGGGGCCAAGTGCAACAGTTTCTGCCTGAAATCACCTCCTATGAGTCAGCCCTTACTAAAGCTTGCCTGCAGAGCTCTCTGGGAGCCTTTCTCCATAACAACAGAAGGAAGAGAATTTGGCTCAACTGCATTGTGTCTAAGCTGACTTTAAGCTCAGGCAGGCAAAACCCCAGGATGGCAAAGGATGTGCTCAGGGTCCCTACAGCACGGTTGTTTATGTACAAACAGGCTACTGTTTTGGGGGATTCAGCACTTCAGCTACATCATTTTATCTAACTGCTTCCAGCCCACTGCAAATGTGAAGTAAATTACTTCACAATTGCAGAAGTGTAGGCATGTGTAAAGAATCAGTTAGGAAGAGTCAGTTCAGAAAAGGTAATTTGTTGAGATGTGGTAACCTGGTTATTTGTAATCGGTCGCATCTTTCTGAAAGATTTTTGACTTTCAGAGGGTTAACCACCTTCTAGTGTCTTATTGTCTTCTAATGAGGAATACAGGGAGAAGGGGGGAGCATTTAACTTTCCAGATTTATTGCCTAATTTTCTGAGTGTTTTGTGATGCTCAGATTCAACTCAATTCCCCAAGACAATGAAATATCAGCAGATTGATTTTATTTCATGAAAATATACTACTGGAAATTACCTCTGCAGAAGTACATCTTTCTTGAAAAAAATTCAAAATTAGCTGAGTATATTTTATATTGTTCCAATTTTTCATGCATTGAGTATTGCAACTTCAGGCTACAGACTAGATAAAAGTTAGTCCAGTGATCTAATCCCATGTGAAAGGATGTTTTGTCTAAAACAGTGGGGAAAAAGATGAAGACAAATTAAATTAATTGATTTATTTGAAAAAAAAAAAAAATGTCGCTAGTCCTGGTAAAAAGTGATTAAACTATCTGATGAAGAAATTTCTCAAAACAGTAGCTCAAACTGGTATTGAATAGGTATCTTTCAGAATCAGAACTTCGATTTTAACATTTATCCAAAATAAGTGGTGCAAACCTCATCAGTCCATATTATGCTGAGTTCTCTATAATAATGTTGTGATTTAGTCCGTGATACATATTGGCCTTTGTAAGTTGCTTGCTGTTTAAGTTTTTTTTTTCCTTTGATTAATATTAGTAGCTATTTTGATAAGTGCTATGTATTGGCAGGTGCCATGGTCCCAGAAGTTAGAGGATTCTGATTTTTGCCCTATTTTTGTCACTGACCTGTTTTGAGACTGGAGGTCTCAGTGTTTCAATGCCTTCCATTCAACTCCTCTAAAACGGGACTGAATTATTTTAAATCTATAGTGATGAAATAATGAATGCTTGCACAGAGACTTGAGAATACAAAGTGCTCTATAAATACCAAGAATTATTATTACCAGTATGTAATGGAAGAATGCAGTCCTAGAAAGAAATCAACACTGAATTTGAAGCTGAGGGATTAAAACTAATGATTTCAGTGAAAAGAGCAAATTTCGCCGGAGATGTCTGTGCTGGATAAATACATTTTTACAGACCTCAGATAAATTAAAATGTTTACATTTCACACAAATCTCAACTCAGGAAAAAGTGTGGAGGTTCTAGGTCAGAAAGAGAGCAAATCTTGGTAAAGGAGTTGTGGTGTACCTTAGCTGGAATTTTGAAAGTGGAGAAATGACTTGGACTGATAGCATCCTGTGAGGAACATTAATGGTAGTAGTGGTTAGTAGATTAACACACCTGTACCCTATCTTCACTTGCTCATCACTTATTTGGATGTGCTTTGGGGAACTGACATGTGAACATGAGTTTTCTATGAGCTTAACATCTTTTAGGATAGATCTACACACAATCCCACAGTTCCTGGGCTGAGAGGGAAAGCCCTCTCATATGAAAGAATTATTGTAGGAATCTACTGCTATTGGGGAAGGTCAGGATTTATATCTCATAGTCCTTAAAACCCTCTGGAGAAACAGGTTTTCACACATATTTGAGTATTTCCTGGTGGCTAACCTGGGATTGTTTCCATGATGTCCTTACTTGACTGGATTTTATCATGATGTACCTATACACAACTTAAGTGAGCAATAGAATTTTAAGATTTGACTTTTGAGGTCCAGAAAATGAGCACACTGAAGCAGGGTCTTGACAACAGGGAGATTTGGTCTAGCCAACATGGGTTCATGAAGGGCAAGTCCTGTCTGACCAACCTGATCTCCTTCTGTGACCAGGTGACCCATCTAGTGAGTGAGGGAAAGGCTGCAGATGCTGTCTGTCTGGACTTCAGTAAGGCCTTAGACACTGTCTCCCACAGCATCCTGCTGGAGAAGCTGGTGGCTCACAACCTAGAGAGGTGGACTCTTCGCTGGGTTAAAAACTGGCTGGATGGCTGAGCTCAGAGAGTTGTGGTGAATGGAGTCAAGTCCAGTTGGTGTCCAGTCACGAGTGGTGTCCCTCAGGGCTCAGTTTCGGGACTGGTCTTGTTTAATGTCTTTATCAATGACCTGAATGAGGGGATTGACTGCACCATGAGTAAATTTGTAGATGACACAAAATTAAGTGGGAGTGTTGATCTGCTTGAGGATAGGAAGGCTCTGCAGAGGGATCTGGACAGGCTGGAGCAATGGGCTGAGGTGAAGCGGATGAGGTTTAACAAGGCCAAATGCTGGGTCCTGCTCTTTGGTCACAGCAACCCCAGGCAATGCTCCAGGCCTGGGGAGGAGAGTGGTACCGTGTCCAGTTTTGGGCACCACAGCATAAGTAGGACATGGAGGTGCTGGAGCAGGTCCAGAGAAGGGCAATGGGGCTGGTGAGAGGGCTGAAAAACATGCCACATGAGGACTGGCTGAGGGAACTGGGGTTGTTTAATCTGGAGAGAGGCTGATGTTGGTTTCTTCTCCCAAATTACTGATGATAGGACAAGGGGAAATGGCCTCAAGTTGCATCAGGGGAAGTTTTGATTGGATATTAGGAAGAATTTCTTCACTGAGAGAGTGGTTAGACACTGGAATGGGCTGCCCAAGGAGGTGGTGAAGTCGTCATCGCTGGAGGTGTTAAAAAAAAATGAGTGGATGCAGCACTTGAAGCTATGGACTAGTGGTTAGGGAAATGTTGGAAGGAAGATTGGACTTGATGATCCTAGAGGTCCTTTCCAGCCACAGTGATTCTATGATTCTATGACAGTTCCAGGGGCTGAATGTACACCTCCAAAATCCTGTTTTAGCCTTACACACTAGTCACCTTCCTTCTCATAGACTCTTTTGCAACATTAACAGTAATAATATGAGAGAAAAAAATATTTTTAACAATTTATGTGCTACTTATTGACATTATAAGCCATGTAGATGAGGGGTATGTTTTAAAAAGCAATGCAGGCTTTTTTTTTTTAATCTCACAGAGTAGTATTATATAATAGAGAGCAGAAATAGTAACATAAATCAGAACTGGTTGGAAATATCCGGCAAGCACTGACATGTTTTCACTTTATGTGGACTAATTGTGTCTTCTGAAACAAAGGCTTGAAGCATGACTTTCCATAATTCTTCATACTGTAATCACTAAAATATATACCCAGTTTTGCACCCTTCTTTTCTTACTCTCTTGGGCTCAAATAATTAATATTTATACAAAATGGAACAGCTCTAGCAGGAAGGACTGAAAAAAACTATTTCATAATAACAAGTGTGTTTGAAGGTAATATATTCAGTTTATTTGAGGTAAACAAAGATAAATCCGTCTTCGACATCAGGCAAAAGAGAGGTAGAATATGTGCTGAAGTAAGTGGCATAATCACTACTAGCAATTCTGTATCATGACTCTCAGTTCAGAACTTTTTTTTCCCATGTAATTAATGGTACAGTAAATCCAGATTTTGACTTTCCTAGAGCCAGATCAAAGTCAACCCGCATAAAGTGTCATCTGACCTCCTATAGCTGTTGCAAAATCAGCATAAAATCCCATAATCCTGGCTGGTTCAAGAGCAATGACGTTTGTCTGCCTACACCTGATCCAAGCACATTACATTTTTCCAGGTAAGTGACGCAGCAAAACATAGATCCCGTATTTAGTGATCAGTGCTATACAAGATATGAAATTTGAAATCTCAGAAATGCACATGGGATTGTAAATGGACTAGACATCCATCCTCAGAATGTACTGAAATGTTGAGACCCTCAAGAAAAAAGAAATTTGCCTTTACATTGCTGGTTACCCTTTGGGTATTGGTGGGATATCTGACAATTTGTGCTGTACTCTTCCAACAACACAGTCCTTTTTAGCCCCTGTGCTCAAGCACTGATGGTACAGGATTCTTTTTGATAGAGATTGGTTTAAAATTGATTTGTTACTTCCACTGTACCAACAGCGTTGTTGATTATGTTGCCTTCGATAACGTCTTTTTCTGGAGGTTGTCTCAAGGTTTCACATATGTCTTATTCTAACCAGTTTTGCCAATGAGTGATGGACAAAAAAAATGAAACACCTAGTTTCTTGAAAATATTATCTCAGCAAAATGTACTTTTTGGCAAAGATAACTTGGGCATCATCAGAGGACATATAACAGAGAGCAGAGCTTTTTCTACACCATTATGGCACGAGATGCCTTTGTATAAATGATAAAAAAAAATCAGAGAGAAAATTAAGGAGGTCTGTAATGCCTGGAAGTAATTATTTAATTTCCCATTTGACTTTTCGAAATATATCTTAAATATCCTTAAATGTTTTTTAAAACTCACAAAATGAAGAGATTTGTCCTGCTACAGATTCAAACAGGCCAACATGCAGTACACTAATTTATCCATCTGTCAAAATTAAGTTTTAGTTAAGAAGAGGGGAATTTTCAAGTCTCATCTTGAATTGTCACCTTTATCAGACCTGTAGACACCATAAGGTAAACCTCCAAACTGAAGAAAAACCTTTGCAAACAGGCCTACTCTGTGTTTCTTCCAGGAAGCATGAAGGTTTAAATAACTGTTGAATCAAGCTCAGAGTCATGATGAGGAAAGAAAAATGATTAAAGATCATAAGGAGTGAAATATGTTCCTCATTAAGAAACCAAGGACTACCTATTGCTGCTACTGAATCTAATGTTCATGACAGCAGCAGCTAAAGCGCCATCTAAAGAAACAAAATTGCTCTTTTTGTGCAGCTAAATAATTTGAAAAGAAGGAAAATTAGTGCCTCCACTAATCTTTTACCTCAGAAATACTTCTGAGATGTTATATATGATGTCAGTAATCTCAACAAGCAGAAATTCAGAGGCTGAATATCTGTAACCTTTAACTTGGAATCTTTTAATTATGCTTTTACCTCTAGCTATTTATCAGATTTTCACACTCCCTGACACAGACTAGCACTCCTAGAGGTTTGCAGGGCCAATTTGAGAAAAGTACATTTTTTGACTGTTAAAGATGTCTATCTGCTTTGGTTTATTTTTCAAACCTGTCTCACAGCAAATGTTCTCGCTGGCTTAGTAATTCTAACAATAAGCAAAGAGTCACCTCCAAGCTTTAGACAGGATGGAATTCTGTATAAAAAGCCTCAAAACTTTGTAGCACTGCAGAAATGAAATGTTAAGGATAGTAAGTTGCTGACACTTCTCTCAAGCATGTTGAGTATCTAGCCTTGCATCAGACCAAGGATTGTTTCCTGACTCTCCTCCTGATGGAATAGTAAAAAAAAAAAGGAAATAATTTGAGACCAGATGCAACATCTAGCTCAGAATGTGCAGCTTTCTCTGTTCAAGGATGTCTTAACATAGATTACACTGTGTAGAGGATGAATGGCATATAATTTAGTGTGTTTAACTCCAACTCTAATCCTTCATTCATGACAGCACGGCTCACAGGAGCACCCCTTCTTTTGGTTCCTAACATTCCTTGGTAGCTCTTGACAGCTGTGTGTGTGAGGTAGAAAGCAGTACTTTTCTACTGTTCTCTCTTCCTCCACTCCTCCCAGATCAGAATGGTACTCCTGACTGCATCTTTGCTTTGCCTGAAACTGCCCCATCAGTGGCAATTCTCATCTGTGCCTTTGCTTTACTCATTTTTTTTTTTTTCCCCCTACTCATGCATTTCTTCCATCTGTGAATGTATAAACATGGGAGGGTGCTTCCTTGCTCCATTCATCCCTGTTGTTCTACACTTGCAATCTTCCAGTTCCTCCTCTATGTCATGAAAGAAGGGAAGAAATGGAGGTCATTGAGGAGAAGCTGCTTCCTCCTCCTTCCCATGTGTCAGTGAAAGAGATTAACACATTACCTCTGTGGATGCATTTTTATTCCAAATTCCTGGTCTCCAATTCTTCCATCTTCCATGGTGCTGCATGAATTATTTCCATGATCAAGATCTCTGTGCAGTTCTCTTGCCCTTCTTCTGCATCCAAACTCATGCTGGAGTTTGGATAATCCCTGCTCTATTTTCATTCCCACCATTAATTCCTACTGGTTGGAAGATCACTTCAGCTACCTGGAACATATCATGACTGAGCTGGATAAGAAATAGGAATGGAAGTGAGTAGAGGGAGGTGAAGATCAGGAGTACACCCTCATACCTTGCTCTGCAAGCCACTCCCTCTGCCAGTGCCTTGTGTGCTCTTGACCTGCTCAAACTGTCCCACCTGAACTCCTGGTCTGCTTCCCAGCTCCTTGCTGGCTGTGCTCACCAGGGTCACAGAGGAGCATTAGGGAAGTCAGAGCTTGACAGATCCTGTATGTGGTGACACCGTGAAGTTGGAAAGCCCACAAGCTAAAGCTGACAGAGACTAGCTTTTTGCTAGATTCCATGGAGAATGAACACGGAGCTATGAAACGTGCTGTGTGGGTGCCAAGCCTGAGCTGCCTCACCGGGAGGTTTGATGCAGGGGGTAGGATGTGGTGGGATGATGCCTAGCAGTCGCAGACTGAACCAGATGCTGGGAAGCGGGGCTGCACTCAGGAGTGCTGCTCTTCAGAGCTCTTGGCAGGCAGAGCCTCATGAGCCCATGTTCTTTGTGCAAGGCTGCACAGGACCATCCAGAAATGGTTCCCACAGTCACAGGGCACCGGCTGGGTCGTGTTCCTGGGGCACAAGGTTGCTTTAGCCCTGGGGATGGAGGAGGCATGCTGGAGATGCTGGTCACATGGACAGCGTAGGGTAGCTGCTACCTGAGGAGGCTGGTGGTACTGGGAAAAATTTGCCCAGAAATGTTGTAGACTCTCTGACCTTGGAGATGTTAAAGATTTGACTGACAAGGCCTTGATTTATTAGATATGCTTTGAGCAGAAAGTTGGACTAGGCAACCTCCAAAGGTCCCTTCCAACCTTAATTATTTTGTTTTTATATACACAAAGGTACATTAATTTTCTAAACCATTGCATGCTGGTGGTGAAAGGTATCTTGGGAACTTTCTGTATGGAAGGGGTAATATAAATGTAATGGATTATTATTATTGTTATTATTATTATTACCAGTATTAATCTTGTATGAGAGGAAACCTCTGGTAAATACATAGATAGAAGAACAGGGAGTCTATTTGCCTTCCAGAAACCTCATGCAAATTAAACCCCATGTGCAGAAGCATAAAGAAAAAAATATTATTGCAAAAATAAAAATCTGACAGTAACATGCTGCTGCCAAACTGCCATCTCTCTCCATGAATTAATCTTTCATTTCATCTCTGGATTTACCATAGCTGTTTTGTTGGGAATACACTTGTGATCGAATTGAGATCCTTTTGCTCTCATTTCTCATGCTACAACACAATAAACACTTCTATTGCCCATTTCCTCTGTGTATATTATTAGGAATCACAAAATTTTTCTTATAGCTGACTGCAGGAAATCAATAAGAAGAAACATCTTTAAAAGAACAGGGGCCTGGAGGTTTTTCACACAACCAACCATATTAAGTGCTCTCACAGCAAACAAATAAAATCCATGAATATCTGCCAGTCTCTGGTGTCTGAGAACTGAAGATTACTGCATTTTCACTTTTGTCCTAGAACAACTGGGCTCTTACTACGTTAGAAAAGCTTTGATTAACTACTGACACTAACTGATAGGAAGAACTGTTTGGATCAAATAGGAAGAAGAGCTTGGAAATACCCTGGAAAACAACATAGTTTTAATGTCAAGAAAAGCCCAGTTTTTGAAAAAAGAAATCTAAAGCATTGTCCTAGGATTTTACCTGTTAATTATAGGGTATTTTGAAAAGCAGAGTCAAGTCTTCATACTCTTCAAGTTCCCTTAGAAGATGTTAAAAATTTTACTCTGAGTGGGACACTGGCAGCTGGACTTCTTGATTTTCCTTAACAGAAAGTTTATTAGTATCTTCATTTTCCCAAAAATTAGACTGCCAAGAAACTGCAGTATCTTCCATTATTCTACTTATGCCTATTCAGTGTATAATGGCTCTTTAAATTTACTAGAGAAAATTACTACCCCTTTCCTTCTTTCCCATCCCCTCTGCTGCTCAGAATTCTTTTTGGTATATTTGTACAGTTTGGAAATGAAATTCTGGCTTTGGTTTTGTTTTGTGTTACACAGTATTCTGGATGAAATCATTTTAAAGAATCACGAAAATCAAAATGCTTTCTTTAGAAAATGTCAGAATGAATATTGCCTGGAAGTCAAATGTTTACAAGTGATAAGAAAGAAATACTTGTACAACTCCTAAAAATTATCTGTTTATATCTTTGAAAGTAAGAGAGAGAAGACACTACTTGATTTCAGGTACTGTGACTTGTGAATTAAATCTGACTCACTGAGATTTCCAGTAAAATTTAATCATGGAAGGGAGTTGTGATGTAGATTGAGTAAGTGAAATTATGTCTAAAATGAAATTAAGCCTAGAGCTGGCATTATTCCTTGTAAAAGAATAATGCTGGAAGCTGTAAAAAAATGACTGTCCCTGGACCATATTTGCTGTCCCAGCACTGCTTGACATGCAGAAGCATGATGCTCCGGTGCCAGAGATGATTCTGTGAATAAACTGTGACTGAGTGCAGCATTGTTTAGTTGTAATGATGATATGTATGTGCTAATCCAGCACACTGGGACCAAAATCAGGGTAAGTATTGCTTCCACCAGTGGTTCATTGGAAGGTCATGATAACAGAAGATATATTAAATAGATAATCTTTAATTTTTTTTCATTCTCTAAAAGCTAATATTACTAAACTATTCTGGTAGTCTTCATCTGATTTGCAAATTCAGAGGTAGCAATATTTCAGGAATCCACAAACATAAAAGACTTTCCATCAACGTTTTCTTCTTTGGGCTAAAGACCTCTTAATAAAGTCTTTATATGTTTTTACCATAATGACTGAAGCTCAGAGACAGTTTTTATCTAGTCCTCTGGTGTCAAAATGTCTTTTGGTATAAGGGTTTCCTTATTACTTGCAAGTACCATTATAAGGTGAATTCAGTGCCCTTCTAATTCTGGCTTTGGTCTGAATTATGCCTCATAATTCCTCTGGCTGAGGCACTGAATTATGAAGCTTTTATCTTTCTGAAAATCAAAAAGATTGTACTTCATTTTGTTAGTTTCCAAAACCATTCCCTGGCAAGCTTCTGTACAGTGTGTGCTCTGTTTAAGGAAAATGAAGTAGTATTGGCCTAGATTGTTTTTTTTAAATCCTCACCTGCAGCATGTTCAGTTTTTGAGGTCTCCCCTATACATCTACCCAGGAAACAAAATAAGCTTTTAAAAAATATTTATTGTAATTTTTCATCATAAGCCAAATAACTAATAGATACATGATCAAAAAGATCACTAGTTACCGTTAGAATCAATTATTCTGGAGGCTTTTCACACATGAGAAAGTTTTATTCTGTGACAAATCATGTTGAATTTATGCAACTCATTTTATTAGGCTTCTGGAAGTTATAACATGAAGCATTTTCTTTTCATGAATACATTTAATCAGCCTAAAGAAAGTTCAGAAATTCTCAAACTTTTGTATTTTGTTTCTTAATGAGTCAAAACAAGTGCTGATTATGAGAGACATAAGGTCATGTTGTCCTGCATTTTCTACATAATTTCTACCTAATTACAGAATCACAGGATCACTCTGGTTGGAAAGGACCTTTAAGATCATCCAGTCCGACGATTATCTAACTCTGCCAGGCCACTCCTACACCATATCCCTGAACACCTAATCTAGACAGCTCTTAAATACACCCAGGGATGGTGATTCAACCACTTCCCTGGGAAGCCTGGAAACTGGTCTCCTTAAAAAGTGAAAAACAAATGAAATTTTTTAAGAGGATAATTACTTGCTAACCTTAATGCCCATAACTAGAAAAATGGAAATGTTTATTCAGAAGGAAAAAGAAATTCCTTGAGAAATTTGGATAATACCCCAAATCTTTCTGCCAGAAGTCTAGATATCCACCAGCTTTAAACAGGGAGAAGAACGGAAAGAAGATACCTGGTGAGTTTGCCAAGATGTAATAACTGTAGAGACAAATAATAAGTTTCAAGGGTTAGCGATGGACCTGCCATTAGATGAATGACTGATGCTCTCTATTAATCCCTCTTCTATCCCAAGCAGGAAAAGAAAGGGAATGAGAGGGAGTGACTTAGTAAAAGTACCAAATGAACTAAATACGCATATAAAAAGACAATATTGAACCCAACCTCCCTGATGGCAATTATGCCACTATCATGACTGATGTGTGTCCCAATGTTGTACAAGATTTAACAGTAACTTGTATTCTACAGGAGCAAGTACTGGTAAGAGCCTTTCTGCATACCGATCCTTGGCAGGAACTCTCAACATCAAACATTACCAGTGCTAGAAGCAGACACTGCAAAAATATGCTGTTAACTTCATAGAGTTCAGTTACTTAGAAAAGACTTGCTGAGAAGTAAAATCACTGAACAGAATTAGTTCTGCTCTAGCTCAAACAAGGACAATAAATAACAAAATACCCCACGGTTAAAAGTGCACTCCATGTCCAGTTGATGATTGATAGCAAATAAAAGAAGCCAGGAAGCCCTTATTTCTCAACATCTTCATCTGTGTCCTGTATGACTGACACAGATTGCTCCTTAACAAATTTCCTAATCATACTAAATTAGGGGGAGTGACTGACACAACAAATAGCAGAGATTCAGATCAGAGGGATCATGAGATCTCTCTGAACATCCCTTTCAGAACATCCAGAAAGTTCAAGAGAGAAAGTGAAAAGTTCTGTATCTGAGACAGAAAATATCTATGTATCGATGATACTAGCTGGGATGCAACTGACCGAGTAGTAGCCCAGAGAAAAGGACGAGGTGTTAAGGTGAACACCAAGCTGAATATAAACCAACAGTGTGCTTCCACCATGACTAAGGCAATCACAGCTGTGGAAATGGTAGTAGTAATGTGACTAGCAGAACAAAGGAATATATTATCCTCCTCTGTTTAGTGGTAGTGAAGTCATATCTAGGACAACCTAGCCAGTATTTTGTTCCCTAGTTCAAGAGCTTAGTTTCATATT